>NC_069499.1:1098920795-1099063295 GCF_027579735.1 Bombina bombina
TGCCAGGTACGTCCTGCAAAAACTGTCAGTTAGTGACAATGGACGTACCTGGCATGTCCTTGGTCTAATTGAGTGCTGGAAGCGATTGCGATCGCTTCCAGCAGCTCTCAAAGTATTGCAGTGATTGAGGCATCCTGCAATACACTTTTTCAAGCATCCAATGCAGAGAGAGCCACTTGTTGGTGGGTGGGAGCTTAGCAGGGAGGCGACCCATCGCTACCCGGCATCTGTAAGTGCAATGTGCACACCGGGTGCCGGGAGTGTGCAGGGGGCTTGCGCGTGTGTTGATCAATGATCAATAAATTGTAGCATGAGAGGGAGGGGAGAAAATAAATATAAAATTATTTTTTTTTTAAAAAAAGTTGTTTTAGGGGGCAAACTGGTTACTGGCAGACAGCTGCCAGTACCCAAGATGGTGGCAAATAGGTAGTGGGGGGAGGGTTAGAGAGCTGTTTGGGGGGATCAGGGAGGTTGGGGGCTAAGGGGGGGGGGTCCATCACAGCTAAATAAATAATTAATAAAAAAAAAACTTATTTTAGTACTGGCAGACTTTCTGCCAGTACTTAAGATGGCGGGGACAATTGTGGGGTGGGGGAGGGAAGAGAGCTGTTTGGGAGGGATCAGGGGGTGGGATGTGTCAGGTGGGAGGCTGATTTCTACACTAAAGCTAAAATTAACCCTGCAAGCTCCCTACAAGCTACCTAGTTAACCCCTTCACTGCTGGACATAATACAAGTATGGTGCGCAGCAACATTTCGCGGCCTTCTAATTGCCAAAAAGCAATGCCAAAGCCATATGTCTGCTATTTCTGAACAAAGGGGATTCCAGAGAAGCATTTACAACCATTTGTGCCATAATTGCACAAGCTTTTTGTAAATAATTTCAGTGAGAAACCTAAAGTTTGTGAAAAAAAATTGTAAAAAAAGTAAACAATTTTTTTTATTTGATCGCTATTGGCGGTGAAATGGTGGCATGAAATATACCAAAATAGGTCTTGATCAATACTTTGGGTTGACTACTACACTAAAGCTAAAATTAACCCTACAAGCTCCCTAATTAACCCCTTCACTGCTGGGCATAATACACGTGTGGTGCGCAGTGGCATTTAGCGGCCTTCTAATTACCAAAAAGCAACACCAAAGCCATATATGTCTGCTATTTCTGAACAAAGGGGATCCCAGAGAAGCATTTACAACCATTTGTGCCATAATTGCACAAGCTGTTTGTAAATAATTTCAGTGAGAACCCTATAGTTTGTGACAAAATTTGTGAAAAAAGTGAACGCTTTTTTTTATTTGATCGCATTTGGCGGCGAAATGGTGGCATGAAATATACCAAAATGGGCCTAGATCAATACTTTGGGATGCCTTCTAAAAAAATATATTCATGTTAAGGGATATTCAGGGATTAATGACCGATATCAGTGTTCCAATGTAACTATCGCTAATTTTGAAAAAAAGTGGTTTGGAAATAGCAAAGTGCTACTTGTTTTTATTGCCCTTGCAAAGAAAAGCAAAGAACATGTAAACATTGGGTATTTCTAAACTCAGGACAAAATTTAGAAACTATTTAGCATTGGTGTTTTTTGGTGGTTGTAGATGTGTAACAGATTTTGGGGGTCAAAGTTAGAAAAAGTGTGTTTTTTCAATTTTTTCCTGATATTTTATAAAAAATTTTTATAAGATATGATTAAAATAATGGTATCTTTAGCAGGTCCATTTAATGGCAAGAAAAACAGTATATAATATGTGTGGGTACAGTAAATGAGTAAGAGGAAAATTATAGCTAAACACAAACACTGCAGAAATAAAAAAATTGAAAAATGGTCTGGTCATTAAGCGGTTAAAAAATGTTTACATCAAGGAAAAAATCCACCCAATCAGAATGTATTCTTGTAAAGTTAAAACTTGTTAATTTTAAAATCAATTCATTTAATTGTTTTTTTCCCTTTATGAGAATAGTTTGACTTGGTTCAGCAGAGACTTATATTTCAGTTGACTGATTTAAAAATGTTGGCTAGACAGTTAGGAATACTAGTAAATGAGCCCCTTGAAGGGAAATGATACTCCAATATTTCTGTTCCAGTGAATTCTGAATGATTGAGACTGTATTATGGTACTTTGTTTTTGTTTGTTTTTATTTTCTTTTGCTGGATGCACTTACTTTTTCTGTGGGAGTTGTCCCAATTAGCCAGTGAGCAGTAGAGTTCCAGCACTAAGTTGTACACAATCATGCACTCCCTACTAGTTTTACCTTACATTTAAACAGTGTTTACTTTACCCTTTTAATGCATATTAAAAGTATTTTAAAGGGATAGTAAACCCTAAAATGTTATTTTGTGATTCAGATAGAACATAACATTTTAAACAACTTCCCAATTTACTTCTATTATCAAATTTGCTTAATTATCTTGTTATCCATTGCTGAAGAAATAGCATTGCACTACTGGCAGCTAGCTGAACACATCTAGTCAGCCAATCAGAAGAGACAAATGTGTGCAAGCACCAATTAGCAGCAGCTCCCACTGGTGTATGATATGTGCGTATTCATTTTCAACAAGGGATACTAAGAGAATTAAACACATTTGAAAATAGAAGTGAATTTAAAAGTGTCTTAAAATGACATGTTCTATCTGAATCATGCAAGTTTAATTTTGACTTTCCTATCCCTTTAACATGTTTAGCTGCTGCTGTTATTTGTTTTTTTGTATATGTATAAAGCAATTACAAATTGTGATTTTCTACAAATTATGATTGTCTCTTTCTGTGTGTCTTTTATAAATTACAATTGTAATTGCTAATTTTTATCTATGTAAAATGGGTCTTGCAGTGTCAGTAGAGTGGGCTAGAAACAGGTGTTTCTTAAAGGGACACTGAACCCAAATTTTTTCTTTTGTAATTCAGATAGAGAATGCAATTTTAAGCAACTTTCTAATTTACTCCTATTATCAATTTTTCTTCATTCTCTTGCTATCTTTATTTGAAAAAGAAGGCATCTAAGCTTTTTTTGGTTTCAGTACTCTGGAAAGCACTTTTTTTATTGGTGGATGAATTTATCCACCAATCAGCAAGGACAACCCAGGTTGTTCACCAAAAATGGGCCGGCATCTAAACTCACATTTGTGCATTTCAAATAAAGATACCAAGAGAATGAAGAAAATTTGATAATAGGAGTAAATTAGAAAGTTGCTTAAAATTTCATGCTCAATCTGAATCACGAAAGAAAAAATTTGGGTACAGTGTCCCTTTAAACATGTTGACAGGTCTCATAGTATTCTCAACACATTTTACCTCTGCAACTCTTATCTGTGCAGATAAACATATTTCAAATTTTAAAATGCAGGTATTAATCAATAGAAAACATACTGTATAAAAAAACTAGAGGAAAATACAAATTAGGCTGCATTGAAAAATTTTCTATTAGCGCTGTTTACACCCATGTTAACCTCCACTGTAAGATTCTGCATTCCAAATGTTCTTCATTACTTTCTATCAGATGCAGTTCACAACTTACAGCTCACAAGCACTTGCTAATTCAGCCACTTTTCAGGGATAATTCTGTGAGCTCTGTCTCTGTGACGTCTGCCACGTGATTTTATTCCAACCTGGAAAGTTTTTTTAGAATCTATCCCTATATTTTTTAAATGGTGCAACATAGAGAAGCACATTTTTACTCACCTGTCTTCCACTGCAGCAAAAAAATCATCTCCAATCCATGCGCCGGCAGCACCATCAGGAGGCTGGTAACGAATATCCAACTCAACATAGATCTGCACAGGAGAAACAAGACTAGACTGTTTATCTCAGTGATTTTACAATATATTTTTTTTATTGTTCAATTATCTTTTTTTCAGTTAGGTCTAGAAATTTGACACCTGCCAACCCATGTGACCAAATTTGACAAAGAAAAAAAAAAGAAATATAAAAAAATTAACATGCTGCTAGAAAGAAGTTAAGGCCTTCAATGTAAGTAGTACTCAGTATGTCGGCTAAATATCTGAGAACCAAATAATATTACAGTCCTCAGGGTATTTTTCTGAGCTTGTTCGATTTGATAATAATCTTACACAAACTTTGAAAGTAGAAATTATGACTCTCCCAAGATGCAACTATCTTTCAGCCTAGTCAGCCAGTGAAATATGTTATTTTGTTTACAGAGAAAGCTGTTCAATATATAAATTACATTAGACTCATGAGTCAGAAATACAGGATACATTCCATTTAATGTTTCTCACGAATTAGCTAAATATGTTTTTTTTTTTGTTGTTGTTGTTTTTTTATTAAATGTACCTAATTTAATAAACTATATTTTAATTTGGAAGCATTCTGTCCCCATGCTAGTTTTTACTGATATAATTATAATGATTTAATAAACATAAATGTGCACACTCCATAAAACTAAATATGTCATACCCATGACTGAAACAAAGGTATTTTTAAATGTTTCTTTATATTTTATATGTGCTGAAGATTTGAGAAGGAAATTATACAAAATGTGAAGTTTTGTCTCAACAACAGCAGCAATTGAATTATTTACCTAATGAACATAGTATCTTCAACAACTAAGGACTAAAAACAAGACGCCCCTACAAATGATTAATTTAAAATATGGGTCAAAGGAATATGTAAGTTTACATTAAACGTTCTTGATTTAGTAAGAGCATGAAGTTTTAAGACATCTTTAAATTTACTTCTCATTTTAAATGTACTATGTTCTCTTGATATACTTTCTTGAAAAGCATATGTGCATATCCATAGTGGCAGCAATGCACTACTGGGAGCAAGCTGGTTTTAGTGGCTTCACACATTTGTTTCTTGTAATTGGCTCACCAATGAATTTAACTTTGCAGAAACATATTAGAGACAGGCTTCTGAATGTAAAAGGTTTATACTGAACTGTTGTCATAATTTCTAGAGCAAAGAGAAACTCATAAAAGGCTCAAACAACAAGAAATGACATTCCTGGCATGTTTTATGAAGGAACAAAAAGCAGAGGGTGTGTGAAAAAACAGAGCAGGTTTTCAAACTAGTTATGGGACTTTTTCATTAGTCATCAGGTGAATTCAATCGCTCAAAAAGGGCAATAAAGTGTAGTTAGGATTAAGAGGATATTGTTTATAAAGGCAGACAAAGGCTGGGTCTGATTACATGACACAGGCCTTATTGAGGTTTTAAAAGTAGTTTATATCAATTATTTAAAATGTGAAAAATTCTTAAAAATAAATGCAGTTTTATATCATTGTGAGTAGTAGCGCATGTGTTAAATATATGTCAAATATTCCAACAACAATAAAGCATAGTATTAGAATTAGCCGCTTCCGTGTGTCTGATGACTGGTCATAGCCTCCTGCAAAGTGCATACTCTTTAGGGCAGGCAAGTCCAGCTATCCACTCCTTGGGGCCAATATACATACATCCACTGCCTTTTTTTTTTGTATTTGCCCCCTACTGCCCCATCCCATACTACTCCTCTAACCCTCTCAATATCCTACACATAGTTCTCCTCAGCTAACTTATTCCTTTCTTCTCTGTATTGGTATGAGGTATGTGTTTTTAGATTAGTTTACATATTTTAATGTAAATATGTGTGTAAAATATTGTTTTGTTAAATAGAATATGGTGAATGTATTCACCAGTCCTACAATTAAGATACAGATTCACAAGGGGCACCTTACATTAAATAACAGACACTGTTTTAGTGTATGTAATGTAATTGCTTCAGTCACCCAAAGCTTAGTTAGGGTGGAAATATATATTGCGGTAAACTTTGCATGGGGAATGTAACCTGGCTCTCACTGCCTGTCGCTCAGTCAACATCTCAGGGTGCTGAGTTAACTATTCTGAGAACTGTAGGATACACTCTCTTCAGGGGATGCATACATTTTGCAATTCCTTTACTGATAACGTTTTTATAAGATGAAGATCTAGTTCTGAAAAACAAATGTATTTATAGGATGGGTTTTAGGACACTTATAATTTTGAATGTTTACTATGATTATAGGAGAGTTTAAGGGATATGATTCTAATAGAGTAAAAAATATAAAATATATTTTCCCATTAATTTCTGTTATGAAATGGATCTCTTTTTCTTGGTATCCTTAGTTGAAACTTAGCTCTTTTCCATGACAGCATATCAGGGGTAGGCAAGGTGTCCGTACATGGACATTGGTGTCCGTGACTAGCCCTTGCAATGTCCATCACAACCTTAGTATATCGTTTCTTTGTGATTAAATAATAGGAATAAAAAAATATGTAATGGGAATAAAGTTAGTGGCTTGTCAAGAGACTGCTAGTGATATTGGGTGATAAGTTATGGAATAAATAAAGCCTGCATGAAATATTTGTATCTGCATCTGTATAATAACACCCAGCTCTAAACAAAGACACAGTAGTGACACTGGCACCTGCGTATAGCCAGACAAGGGCTGGTTATAGGGTCAGTGGTATCTGCATCAGTAAAATAACACCCAGCCCTATATAATGACACAGTAGTGACATTGGCACACAGGGCCGCCATCAGGGGGTGACAGGGGTGACTCCTGTCAGGGGCCCAATGGGCCAGGGGGGCCAGATGAGGCAAGAACTAAAAAAAAAAAAAAAATGTTTTTTTTTTTTGTTTGTTTTTTTACATTTTGGCAGCCACCAGTGGGTACTACAGCAGAGTACTAATTGAGCATGGGAAATGTTATTACAAGGAGTAAAGTATTAGCATTTGAGAAAATTTCTGAGTGTGCACTAAACCACTACACACAGTGTGATACAGACTTGGCACTTTGTTTGTACAGTGTGTGTCTGAGTCAGACGGCAGATCACTTTCATTGGCAGAGGAGGTAGGACTTATTTAGCAAATGGTTTTTTTTTCTTTGTGCAATTTCGGATTGTAACTTCAGTGTGGTAGTAGTTGTATGGTGGGGCCAGGGGTCTATAAAAACACATATTTTTAGCAGCAGTGTATTTATTTGACAATGCTGCAGAAATTCTATATTTAAAACCATGCAGAAATGTTTCAAATGGTACCACAAATGGTAGGTGCCCGTTTGGCAGATATGCATTTTATATATATATATATATATATATATATATATATATATATATATATATATATATATACACAGTATCTTTGAGCTTTTTCTATGGGTGTCTCTGTGAGGGTGTGTGTATGTTTGTCTTTGTGTATTTTCTCTGGATGCCTCTGTGAGGGTGTATGTATGTTTGTCTTTGTGTATTTTCTCTGGATGCTTCTGTGAGGGTGGGTGTGTATGTCTGTTTTCTGTGGATGCATCTGTGAGGGTGTGTGTGTGTGTATGTATGTATGTCTGTGTTTTCTGTGGATGTCTCTGTGAGGGTGTGTGTTTTCTGTGGGTGTCTCTGTGAGGGTGTCTGTATGTCTTTGTGTGTTTTCTGTGGATGTCTCAGTGAGGGTGTGTATGTACTGTATGTCTTTCTGTGTTTTATGTGGTTGTCTCTCTGTGTGTGTATGTCTTTGTGTGTTTTCTGTGAGTGTCTCTGTGTGTGTGTGTGTATGTCTGTGTGTTTTCTGAGGCTGTCTCTGTCGGTTTTTCCTTGGGTGTATGTGCAAGTTTGAGTTTGTGTGTGTGTCTATTGTCTGTTCCTTTTTAGGACATTTTGACCTTACTACTGATTATTCACATCTTTCTACAGACTTTAAGACTAATGAGACCCTTCTGGAAGTCACCAATCCATCATTTAACCTTTAAATTATTGTTTAGGCAGTTCAGGGCCCTTCCTTTCAGCCACTGCATGCTGTTGTCATCATTTAGTTGGCATCTTCCTTTACAAAAAGATAATCAGAACTCCATATTTTGTGTTCTAAATCTCCTTTTTTAACAAAACTGTAGTCTACCTCATTACTTGTCAGGTCAAAGTGCTGAGTGTCTGTTTGGGTGTCTGCTTCTGAGTGTGTATCTTTGCGTGTCTGCTAGAGTGTCTATATGTGAATTCTTATGTGTGAGTGTGTGTTTCAGTGTATGAGTGTGTCTGTATGTTTGTATGTTACTACCTTTACAACATTTCCAAGTTTAAATAGACACTTATGAATAAAGTACATATAACTTTTAGTCATTTGGTCAAAAATTGCACATGTCAAAGGGGGGGGGGCTGATCAATGGTTAAGTCAGGGGCCCCAAAATTTCTAGTGGCGGCCCTGCTGGCACATGGGTATAGCCAGAGGAGGGCTGGTTATAGGGTCAGTGGTATCTGCATCAGTATAATAACACCCAGCGCTATATAATGACACAGTAGTGACACTGGTACATGGGTATAGCCAGAAGAGGGCTGGTTATAGGATCAGTGGTATCTGCATCAGTATAATAACACCCAGCACTATATAATGACACAGTAGTGACACTGTCAGATGGGTATATACAGAGGTGGGCTGGTTATAGGATCAGTGGTATCTGCATCAGTATAATAACACCCAGCACTATATAATGACACAGTAGTGACACTGTCAGATGGGTATAGCCAGAGGTGGGCTGGTTATAGGATCAGTGGTATCTGCATCAGTATAATAACACCCAGCGCTATATAATGACACAGTAGTGACACTGGCACATGGGTATAGCCAGAGGAGGGCTGGTTATAGGGTCAGTAGTATCTGCATCAGTATAATAACACCCAGCGCTATATAATGACACAGTAGTGACACTGGCACATGGGTATAGCCAGAGGAGGGCTGGTTATAGGGTCAGTAGTATCTGCATCAGTATAATAACACCCAGCGCTATATAATGACACAGTAGTGACACTGGCACATGGGTATTGCGAGGGGAGGGCTGGTTATAGGATCAGTGGTATCTGCATCAGTATAACACCCAGCACTATATAATGCCACAGTAGTGACACTCATGGGTATAGCCAGAGGAGGGCTGGTTATAGGATCAGTGGCATCTGCATCAGTATAATAACACCCAGCACTATATAATGACACAGTAGTGACACTGTCAGATGGGTATAGCCAGAGGTGGGCTGGTTATAGGATCAGTGGTATCTGCATCAGTATAATAACACCCAGCACTATATAATGACACAGTAGTGACACTGGCACATGGGTATAGCCAGAGGAAGGATGGTTATAGGATCAGTGGTATCTGCATCAGTATAATAACACCCAGCGCTATATAATGACACAGTAGTGACACTGGCTCATGGATATAGCCAGAGGAGGGCTGGTTATAGGATCAGTGGTATCTGCATCAGTATAATAACACCCAGCACTATATAATGACACAGTAGTGACACTGTCAGATTGGTATAGCAAGAGGAGGGCTGGTTATAGGATCAGTGGTATCTGCATCAGTATAATAACACCCAGCACTATATAATGACACAGTAGTGACACTGTCAGATGGGTATAGCCAGAGGAGGGCTGGTTATAGGATCAGTGGTATCTGCATCAGTATAATAACACCCAGCACTATATAATGACACAGTAGTGACACTGGCACATGGGTATAGCCAGAGGAAGGATGGTTATAGGATCAGTGGTATCTGCATCAGTATAATAACACCAAGCACTATATAATGACACAGTAGTGACACTGGCTCATGGGTACAGCCAGAGGAAGGCTGGTTATAGGATCAGTGGTATCTGCATCAGTATAATAACACCCAGCGCTATATAATGACACAGTAGTGACACTGGCTCATGGATATAGCCAGAGGAGGGCTGGTTATAGGATCAGTGGTATCTGCATCAGTATAATAACACCCAGCACTATATAATGACACAGTAGTGACACTGTCAGATTGGTATAGCAAGAGGAGGGCTGGTTATAGGATCAGTGGTATCTGCATCAGTATAATAACACCCAGCACTATATAATGACACAGTAGTGACACTGTCAGATGTGTATAGCCAGAGGAGGGCTGGTTATAGGATCAGTGGTATCTGCATCAGTATAATAACACCAAGCACTATAAAATAATGTTTTTAAGTTTCATATGTCAAATGTACCTTGGTGTCCTTCACTAAGGTCTGTACTTTGGAAAATGTCTGCCACAGCCTTCGTCTGTGCCTATCCCTGCAGCATACTGAGGTAGGCTCAGAAGAGTGCACTATATTTATAGCATTGCTACAAAAGATGTTACAAACACTGCTGTATGAAAGTGCTCAAGGCACATGCACACTCCTCAGTCTACCTCAGTGTGCTCTCATGGAAAGGAGATATGTTTCAACTAAGGAAACCAAGAGAAAAAGGTACGTTTGAACAGAAGTAAATTGGGAAAATGTTAAGGGACATAGAAGTGCAAAAACTGCTATAATATATTAAAGTATTTTATTATTGCACTGTTGCTTGCTTATAACTACATGCAAATCATTAAACACACAGATAAAGTCAGCTCAAGAGCAGTAATGCACTACTGGGAGAAGGCTGAACACATCTGGTGAGTTAATGACAAAAGACATATGTGTGTCACAACAAATCACCAGCTAGCTCCCAGTAGTGCATTGCTGCTGCTGAAACATATAGTATGAACATGTTTTTCAACAAATGATACCAAGAGAAAAAAAAATACATTTGTAGAAGTGAAAGTACAAGTGTTTTAAAATGACATGTTCAATCTTAATCTTGATTTTCAAGTCCTTTAAGTTAGACTTCTGTGTCCTTCCATTTGTTAGGATGGTCAGGGCAACATGGGGTAAAAGAATCTATAATTATTGGCTGCTAGCAGGGGGTGTCAATCAACCCGATCGCCTCAGAGCAGGCGGACAAGTCTTTAGACCGCTGCTTCATAACTTCTGTTTCCAGCGAGCCTGAAACAACCATAGGCAAAAAAATCAAAAGTAGTCAGTGAAAACTGCATTATCCTGATAAAAAAACAAGATAAGGAGGATCACAAGAAAGAGCAGATAACTCTAAAACTCTTCCAGCAAAAGGATAGCCAAGAAAGAAGTCTGGTATCTACCTTATGCATAGGAGGAGTCTGCAAAACCCTTAACACAAGGTTAATATTCCATTGAGGAGAAATGGGCTTGATTACAGGCTTTATACGAGCCAAAGCTTTAACAAAACCATGGACATCATGAAGATTAGCAATCTTCCTATGAAACAAAACTGAAAGAGCATAAATCTGCCCCTTTAGAAAACTGGCAGATAGGTCCTTATCTAGACACAATGGGCCTTGAGACAAAAGGTCTGACTACAAAGGAAGAGGCCAAGGAGGGCAACTGAACCAGATCTGAAAACCAAATCCTGCAAGGCCAAGATGGGGCAATTAGGATTACTGAAGATTTTTCTAGACTTATTTTGGAGATCACACTGGGAAGAAGTACCAGAAACAAAATCTAAGTTTAAAATCACTTGGGCTATTTAATAAAAAGCACATTTACACTCCAACAGATAAATCCTGGAGTCGCAACCTATATTCAATTAGTGGAACAGGACTTGTAGAAAAGGGGTTCCCCAAAATTGTTGGTTCTAATAATGTTGACAAAGATGACAGAGAAGCCATAAGAAAATTACAGGATAATAAAGATCTGATCTTTAAGGGTGCGGATAAGGGGGGAGCATCAGTGATATTAAACAGGGACTATTATGTTAATGAAATAAAGGGTCAACTGGCAGATAGGGAGGTTTACAAGATGTTGACAAGCAACCCAACCTTAAAAGTTTAAAAAAAAATTGAAGCATGTGTGAGGAAAGCATAGAAAAATGGTTTGATTGACAACAATGTTGTAAAGTATATTTTAGAGACAGAAGAGATTATCCCTGTATTATACACCCTTCCAAAAGTGCATAATGATTCAAATAACCCCCTGGCCGTCCAACAGTGGCGGGCGTAGGTTCTGTACTATCAAGGTGGCCATGTATCTTGATAAAGTGTTAAGACCATTTGTTAATTCTAGTTCCTTTATCAGAGACACAGGTGACTTCCTAAATAAAATAACAGGAATAACATTGGATGGCAATAAAGGTATTTTGTTTAGTTTTGATGTAACAAGCTTATATACATCTATTACCCATGAAGCAGGCTTAGGAGCTGTTAATAGATCATTGATTCAGAATAAGTACATACGTGATATTTAAAGAGGGTTTATGCTAGACCTTCTGTACATAGTTTTGAGTTGTAATTATTTTTTTATTTCAAAATCAATTTTATTTGCAGCTACAGGAAACTGCTATGGGTTCCAATGTCGTCCCAACATACGCTAATATTTTCATGAATGTATTTGAGGAATATTTTGTATACAATTATCCATTGTTTCTTCTAATTTGTGCCACTTGGTAGCTCTATATAGATGATGTGTTTGGAGTGTGTTTGGAGTGTGGTTGGGTGACATTGGAACCCTAGAGGAGTTTGTGAAGAATTTGAACAGTGCTACTCAACATATAAAATTCAAACTGATTTTCAGTGAAGAAAGGATAAATTTCCTAGATACAACTGTATACAAAAAGTGAGAAATGTTGTTAGTAGACATATACAAAAAAGAGACAGATTGTAACAATTTATTGCATTTTAAAAGTGCTCATCCTCCAGCTCTATTAAAATCTTTACCCAGGAGCCAATTCTTGAGAGTGAGACAGGTTATCTCTGATGAAAGTTTGGTTAAGGATAGACTCCTTGAAATGGGTGAACGTTTTATACAGAGGGGTTATTCTGTACACCTGATAAATAGAGAAATGAAGGAAGCATTAGAAGTTTCAAGAGGTTCACTTTTGGAGGAGAGGATTAAGGATGTTAAAGCACCTAGGATGGTTTTTGTAAATGAATATTCGCCATGGAGTAAACAAATACAAAAAATGTTGTGCAAACATTGACATGTACTGAGCGTCTCTAACCCTGGAGTGATGGAATTTGAAAATTGCCAGCTTTCAGAAGAGGTAGAAACCTTAAATGTCCAATCTGTTCCCACCCACGGACTGGCAATAAAGTATAAGTTAAAGGGGTACTACACATGTAACACTAATAGTATATGTAATTAAATGTCCTTGTGGGATGGGGTACGTAGGGGAGACCACTCATAAGGTCCGGGAGCATATAAACCAACACAAAAGTAACATTAGGCTGGGAAATCTCGAAGCACCCGTATCCAGCCATTTTGTTACAGAAGGCCATTAAGTGAGTCAGTTGAGGTTCCAAATTTTGAAACAGGTTAAAATTTCAAGGAGGGGAGGAAATAGAAGTAAAATACTACAGTGTAGGGAGTTAGTCTGGATCCATGAGTTAGGGACAATGACACCAGGGTGTATGAACAGAGAATGGATTGGAGTATGTGCATATTAATGTATTTATAGAATGTATTAGGTTATTTCATTAGATTGCCACTAGGTGGAGTAATTGTGTTCAAATATTAGATTCAAAGGCCTCAATTAAGGGGTTAACTCAGGTGATGGCTGTGGCTTAGGGCATATTTAAAGGGACAGTCTAGTCAAAATTAAACTTTCATGATTGAGATAGGGCATGAAATTTTAAACAACTTTCCAATTTACTTCTATTATCTAATTTGCTCATTTTTTTTAGATATCCTTTGTTGAAGAAATAGCAATGCACATGTGTGAGCCAATCACACAAGGCCTCTAGGTGCAGCAACCAATCAGCAGCTACTGAGCATATCTAGATATGCTTTTCAGCAAGTGATATCAAGAGAATTAAGCAAATTAGATAATAGAAGTAAATTAGAAAGTTGTTTAAAATGACATGCTCTTTCTAAATCACAAAAGAAAAAAATTGGCTTTCATGTCCCTTTAAGGCCTGTTTTAATCATATGTGAATTAGACATGACTAAGGATGCAAATCCGAAAGATTGTCATTTTTTTTATATGTTGGCTTAAATAAAATGTGAAGATTTTATATTTGTGGTGCTGCTTTCTACTTTTTGGACTTTGCTTATGTTTGAGACTAAGGTTCTGATCTCTGATAGCTTGCACACCTGCATACCTGCATTGCTGGATTAAGGAGTTACCCTGATGCTGGAACCTTTGGGATTTTCTGTTTACTGGGATCCAGAAATATCCTTTGAGACAGCTGAGTATGATCCCTGCAACATTGACAAAGCATACAAAGCTGAAGAAGTCTCACGTGAAAACCAGCTAGCAGAATTGCACCTGAAGCTACAATCATGAGACCTAGAACTCCCATACAAAGAGCAACAGATTAGAAAGAGAGTGACTGAAGTTTCAGACAAGCTGACACAAATTTTAAACATCACTGCTCTGTTAGAGAGACTCATGGAGACTAAATCTATTTGAAATTCCCCCAAAGTTACCTTTGAGGAATTAAAGAACTCTTTGGAAAACTGATCCTCCAACCATGTTGTTGAAGAAACAACAACAGCTGGTTGGTGTGAGATTCTGCTAAAGGAAAAGAAGGAGCATGAACCATGATATCGTCCAGATATGGAAACACTGCAATAGCCTGAGTTCTGATCACAGACAATGTAACAATTATTCCCTATCAGCCATCTATGCTTGTATGACTTTAAGAGGCGTGTACACCTATTTCTACCTGTCCATAAAAGGCACATCCCTTACGTATTACGTTGCTTGGTATTGATGTAGTGATTCTGCTCTTAGTTCCTGTTTTTCCATACCTACCTTCAGTGCAATCCAGCATTGTGTTTCAACTACTGTCTATACTCCCCGTGTGCATCAACCGCTCCACGAGATGCTTCTCTCAGCATCTTCACACAGGCGCTGCTCACAGCCGCTCCACACAGAAGCTGTTCTGAGCCTCTTCACACAGACGCTGTTCTCAGCGGCTCCAGTAAGCCGGTGACGTCACCAGACCGAGCCGCACGCTCGACTGTCTTCCTTGAAGTTTGTAACAATTGTTTCCTGCAAACATTGTATCCTCCGCCTCAAAACCTACTAAGGAGATTAGTGAATCTAACTAAATCCATTCCACCTGTGACTGGGGTAAGCTGTACCAATATTTTCATGCATTCAATGTATTTATGCTACTACCTATACAAATGCTTGCATTCATTATACAATTTACTGCAGTACTGGATCCTTATCAGAAGCTCGTTTTCCTCATAGTCACTACTGGTGCTGCGTGACCTCATGACCAGTAATAGTGTTTGTGAAGATATTTGATCCTTATATTATCGCTTGTGTTAAGAAATATATTCTGTTATAAATGCATTCCCCTTATGTTTCTAAATATAGCAACACAACACCATATTAAGTTATAGTATGTTCTTAATACCTTAAAGGGACACTGAACCCAAATTTTTTTCTTTTGTGATTCAAATAGAGCATGCAATTTTAGCAACTTTCTAATTTATTCCTATTAGCAAATGTTCTTCATTCTCTTTGTATCTTTATTTGAAAAGCAAGAATGTAAGTTTAGATGCCGGCCCATTTTTGGTGAACAACCTGGGTTGTTCTTGCTGATTGGTGGATAAATTCATCCACCAATAAACAAGTGCTGTCCATGGTTTTGGACTTTCTTTTTCAAATAAAGATAGCAAGAGAACCAAGAAAAATTGATAATAGGAGTAAATTTGGGATCAGTGTTCCTTTAAGGAATACTCAGCCTAATTGTTGATTTAACACTACTGATGAAAATGACTTAACTCTCACATAAATTATAAGTAGTTAAGACCCTGAGGACCTCACTAACCACGTGATGGTATTATTACAAAAAGTAGATCAGCTTACACAGGGCTTAGGAGATCTGCAAGTGGAAAATCAAATTTAAAGAAATATAATCAAAGAGGGACTAAGTACTCCTACACATCCCCATGAGACCACAAGTGAACCTCCTGTTAGTCCCCAGATAAGTTCTCTGGAGATAGAAGTTTATACAGACAATTTTACAATTCCTGTAAACTTTTCTTTAGTCTTAAACCCAAAACATTTCCCAATGAACGTATTAAAGTGTTAACTATCATTTCATTACTAAGGGGAGAGCCCAGGGCTTGGGCAGATTCCTTCTACGAGCTAAATGATCTGATACTAAACCTTGTAGATTAATTTTTCAGAACTATGTCAGATTTATGTGAAGATCCCCATAAACAGAAAAAAGTTGAGACCAATGGTTGGCGACCGCTGCCGTGGAGGACTACATTTCTGAATAAAATAGGGCAGAAAGATTCAGAATGGAAGGAGGTTTCCCTAAAAAAAACTGTTTAGACTTGGTCTTTCTGAAATAATTAAGAATAAGTTGGCTATAATAGATTTGCCTGAAACACTAGCGTCCCTTATGTCCTTAGCTATCAAAATTGACCACAGATTGAGATAAATAAAACATGAAAAATACTCTTATGATACCTACCTAAAAAACCCTTCCTTCCGGCCTACTCCCCTGTTCAATAAACTAAGTGAAGAACCTATGGATATAGGCTTCATCAAAGGCCCCCTCTCGGCAGATGAAAAACTCAGTAGACGAGAAAAGGGTCTCTGCATGTATTGCGCCTCTAAGGACCACATTGTGTCAGACTGTCCTACCTTGAAAAAAACAGATATTGGGTAAGCCCTATTCTTTTGATCATTGTCTTTCCAGAACAAATTACAATACCACTTACTGTCTACTTAATGTCTCTCTTCAGTGGGGACAACAACACCTCAAACTTGACACAGTTATAGTTTCCGGTGCTTATGCCAGTTATCTTGATGTTGCTATTGTAAAACAAAATAAAATACCACTTGTTGAAAAGCTTAAACCTGTTTCAGTACGCCTTATTGACGGTAAACAACTAGAAACAGGACCCATTACTTACCATACTATTCCCCTACTAGTTGTAACACATGACAATCACCAAGAATGTATGACCTTCAATGTTATTACTTCTCCTATCTTCCCTATGGTTCTAGGTTTACATTGGTTGCGACAACATCAACCCAACATACATTGGTCTGATAACAAAATTGACTTCCAGTCATCATACTGTACATCTACTTGTTTTCCTTCATTTCCACTGCTCACCATCTTAGAATCCCAGATTCCCCCTCAATAATCTGACTTTATACACGTCTTTGATAAAAAGGAAGCGGAGAGTCTTCCCCCTCACAGGGAGTATGATTGTCCTATCGACCTTGTCCCTGGGTCTGATATACCATATGGACATATATCATGTCCAGAATTCTTAAAACTGAAACTATACATTAACGAAAATTTACGAAAAGGGTTTATCCACCGATCAACTTCACGTGCAGGAGCAGGCATATTTAAAAAAAAAATAAGGACCAAACACTACGTCCCATAGTTGACAATAGAGAATTCAATAAGAGAACGATAAAAGACCGATACCTGCTGTCGTTCAATCCTGAACTTATCGAGAGTTTGAAGGTAGCTACCATTTTCACTAAACTAGATCTTAGGTGTGCCTACAATCTGATTCGTGTACGTTCAGGAGATGAGTGGCTTACTGCCTTCCGTACTCGGTACGGCCTATATGAGTATATGGTCATGCCCTTTGTGCTTTGTAATGCCCCTGCCACCTTTCAGAGGTTTATCAACGACATCTTCCATGACCTGTTAGACACATTTGTAGTCATTTATTTGGATGATATCCTTATTTATTCCTCTAACTTGAATGATCACATAAAACACGTAAGAATGGTACTGTCCATGTTACAATCACATCAGCTATATGTTAAATTGGAGAAGTGTATATTTCCTACCACAGACATTACTTTCCTTGGGTACCATATAACTCCTAAAGGAATACATATGGAAGAAACCAAAGTAAAGGTCATACAAGACTGGCCAATTCCAAGGAATAAAAAACAAATCCAGAAATTCTTAGGCCTAGATTTAGAGTTCGGCGGTAGCCGTCAAAACCAGCGTTAGAGGCTCCTAACGCTGGTTTTGGCCGCCCGCTGGTATTTGGAGTCAGTGATTAAAGGGTCTAACGCTCACTTTACAGCCGCGACTTTTCCATACCGCAGATCCCCCTACGCCATTTGCGTAGCCTATCTTTTCAATGGGATCTTTCTAACGCTGGTATTTAGAGTCGTTTCTGCAGTGAGCGTTAGAGCTCTAACGACAAGATTCCAGCCGCCTGAAAAAAGCAGGAGTTAAGAGCTTTCTGGCTAACGCCGGTTTATAAAGCTCTTAACTACTGTACCCTAAAGTACACTAACACCCATAAACTACCTATGTACCCCTAAACCGAGGTCCCCCCACATCGCCGCCACTCGATTAAAATTTTTAACCCCTAATCTGCCGACCGCCACCTACGTTATACTTATGTACCCCTAATCTGCTGCCCCTAACCCCGCCGACCCCTATATTATATTTATTAACCCCTAACTTGCCCCCCACAACGTCGCCGCAAGCTACTTAAAATAATTAACCCCTAATCTTCCGACCGCAAATCGCCGCCACCTACGTTATCCCTATGTACCCCTAATCTGCTGCCCCTAACATCGCCGACCCCTATGTTATATTTATTAACCCCTAATCTGCCCCCCACAACGTCGCCGACACCTACCTACACTTATTAACCCCTAATCTGCCGAGCGGACCTGAGCGCTACTATAATAAAGTTATTAACCCCTAATCCGCCTCACTAACCCTATCATAAATAGTATTAACCCCTAATCTGCCCTCCCTAACATCGCCGACACCTACCTTCAATTATTAACCCCTAATCTGCCGACCGGAGCTCACCGCTATTCTAATAAATGTATTAACCCCTAAAGCTAAGTCTAACCCTAACACCCCCCTAAGTTAAATATAATTTTTATCTAACGAAATAAATTAACTCTTATTAAATAAATGATTCCTATTTAAAGCTAAATACTTACCTGTAAAATAAATCCTAATATAGCTACAATATAAATTACATTTATATTATAGCTATTTTAGGATTAATATTTATTTTACAGGTAACTTTGTATTTATTTTAACCAGGTACAATAGCTATTAAATAGTTAAGAACTATTTAATAGTTACCTAGTTAAAATAATTACAAATTTACCTGTAAAATAAATCCTAACCTAAGATATAATTAAACCTAACACTACCCTATCAATAAAATAATTAAATAAACTACCTACAATTACCTACAATTAACCTAACACTACACTATCAATAAATTAATTAAACACAATTGCTACAAATAAATACAATTAAATAAACTATCTAAAGTACAAAAAATAAAAAAGAACTAAGTTACAGAAAATAAAAAAATATTTACAAACATAAGAAAAATATTACAACAATTTTAAACTAATTACACCTACTCTAAGCCCCCTAATAAAATAACAAAGACCCCCAAAATAAAAAATTCCCTACCCTATTCTAAAATACAAAAATTACAAGCTCTTTTACCTTACCAGCCCTGAACAGGGCCCTTTGCGGGGCATGCCCCAAGAATTTCAGCTCTTTTGCCTGTAAAAAAAAACATACAATACCCCCCCCCCAACATTACAACCCACCACCCACATAGCCCTAATCTAACCCAAACCCCCTTAAATAAACCTAACACTAATCCCCTGAAGATCTTCCTACCTTGTCTTCACCATCCAGGTATCACCGATCCGTCCTGGCTCCAAGATCTTCATCCAACCCAAGCGGGGGTTGGCGATCCATAATCCGGTGCTCCAAAGTCTTCCTCCTATCCGGCAAGAAGAGGACATCCGGACCGGCAAACATCTTCTCCAAGCGGCATCTTCTATGTTCTTCCATCCGATGACGACCGGCTCCATCTTGAAGACCTCCAGCACGGATCCATCCTCTTCTTCCGACGACTAGACGACGAATGACGGTTCCTTTAAGGGACGTCATCCAAGATGGCGTCCCTCGAATTCCGATTGGATGATAGGATTCTATCAGCCAATCGGAATTAAGGTAGGAATTTTCTGATTGGCTGATGGAATCAGCCAATCAGAATCAAGTTCAATCCGATTGGCTGATCCAATCAGCCAATCAGATTGAGCTCGCATTCTATTGGCTGATCGGAACAGCCAATAGAATGCGAGCTCAATCTGATTGGCTGATTGGATCAGCCAATCGGATTGAACTTGATTCTGATTGGCTGATTCCATCAGCCAATCAGAAAATTCCTACCTTAATTCCGATTGGCTGATAGAATCCTATCATCCAATCGGAATTCGAGGGACGCCATCTTGGATGACGTCCCTTAAAGGAACCGTCATTCGTCGTCTAGTCGTCGGAAGAAGAGGATGGATCCGCGCTGGAGGTCTTCAAGATGGAGCCGGTCGTCATCGGATGGAAGAACATAGAAGATGCCGCTTGGAGAAGATGTTTGCCGGTCCGGATGTCCTCTTCTTGCCGGATAGGAGGAAGACTTTGGAGCACCGGATTATGGATCGCCAACCCCCGCTTGGGTTGGATGAAGATCTTGGAGCCAGGACGGATCGGTGATACCTGGATGGTGAAGACAAGGTAGGAAGATCTTCAGGGGATTAGTGTTAGGTTTATTTAAGGGGGTTTGGGTTAGATTAGGGCTATGTGGGTGGTGGGTTGTAATGTTGGGGGGGGGGGTATTGTATGTTTTTTTTTACAGGCAAAAGAGCTGAAATTCTTGGGGCATGCCCCGCAAAGGGCCCTGTTCAGGGCTGGTAAGGTAAAAGAGCTTGTAATTTTTGTATTTTAGAATAGGGTAGGGAATTTTTTATTTTGGGGGTCTTTGTTATTTTATTAGGGGGCTTAGAGTAGGTGTAATTAGTTTAAAATTGTTGTAATATTTTTCTTATGTTTGTAAATATTTTTTTATTTTCTGTAACTTAGTTCTTTTTTATTTTTTGTACTTTAGATAGTTTATTTAATTGTATTTATTTGTAGCAATTGTGTTTAATTAATTTATTGATAGTGTAGTGTTAGGTTAATTGTAGGTAATTGTAGGTAGTTTATTTAATTATTTTATTGATAGGGTAGTGTTAGGTTTAATTATATCTTAGGTTAGGATTTATTTTACAGGTAAATTTGTAATTATTTTAACTAGGTAACTATTAAATAGTTCTTAACTATTTAATAGCTATTGTACCTGGTTAAAATAAATACAAAGCTACCTGTAAAATAAATATTAATCCTAAAATAGCTATAATATAAATGTAATTTATATTGTAGCTATATTAGGATTTATTTTACAGGTAAGTATTTAGCTTTAAATAGGAATCATTTATTTAATAAGAGTTAATTTATTTCGTTAGATAAAAATTATATTTAACTTAGGGGGGTGTTAGTGTTAGGGTTAGACTTAGCTTTAGGGGTTAATACATTTATTAGAATAGCGGTGAGCTCCGGTCGGCAGATTAGGGGTTAATAATTGAAGGTAGGTGTCGGCGATGTTAGGGAGGGCAGATTAGGGGTTAATACTATTTATGATAGGGTTAGTGAGGCGGATTAGGGGTTAATAACTTTATTATAGTAGCGCTCAGGTCCGCTCGGCAGATTAGGGGTTAATAAGTGTAGGTAGGTGTCGGCGACGTTGTGGGGGGCAGATTAGGGGTTAATAAATATAACATAGGGGTCGGCGATGTTAGGGCAGCAGATTAGGGGTACATAGGGATAACGTAGGTGGCGGCGGTTTACGGAGCGGCAGATTAGGGGTTAAAAGTGTAATGCAGGGGTCAGCGATAGCGGGGGGCGGCAGATTAGGGGTTAATAAGTGTAAGGCTAGGGGTGTTTAGACTCGGGGTACATGTTAGAGTGTTAGGTGCAGACGTAGGAAGTGTTTCCCCATAGGAAACAATGGGGCTGCGTTAGGAGCTGAACGCTGCTTTTTTGCAGGTGTTAGGTTTTTTTTCAGCTCAAACAGCCCCATTGTTTCCTATGGGAGAATCGTGCACGAGCACGTTTTTGAGGCCGGCCGCGTCCGTAAGCAACTCTGGTATCGAGAGTTGCATTTGCGCTAAATATGCTCTACGCTCCTTTTTTGGAGCCTAACGCAGCATTTGTTTGAACTCTCGATACAAGAGTTAAATTTATGGTGCGGCCAGAAAAAAACCCGCGGAGCGTTAACAGCCCTTTTACCGCCAAACTCCAAATCTAGCCGTTAGGATTTGCTATTTTTTTACAGAAAATTCATAAAAAACTTTTAACAATTGTTTCCTTCAAACATTGTATCCTCCGCCTCAAAATCTACTCTGGAGATTAGTGAATCTAACTTAATCCATTCCACCTGTGACTGGGGTAAGCTGTACCAATATTTTCATGCATTCAATGTATTTATGCTACTGCCTATACAAATGCTTGCATTCATTATACAATTTACTGCAGTACTGGATCCTTATCAAAAGCTTGTTTTCCTCATAGACACTACTGGTGCTGCGTGACCTTATGACCAGTAATAGTGTTTGTGAAGATATTTGGTCCTTATATTATCCGCTTGTGTTTAGAAATATATTCTGTTATAAATGCATTCCCCTTATGTTTCTAAATATAGCAACACAACACCATATTAAGTTATAGTATGTTCTTAATACTATAAGAATACTCAGCCTAATTGTTGATTTAACACATGAAAATTACTTAACTCTCACATAAATTATCAGTAGTTTAGTGAATAACTCAGTTTATTCATTACAGACAATAAGGCACCCAGAACCTTTGTGAAAATTTTTGGAGCTGTAGCCAGACCAAATAGTAGAGCAACAAACAGAAAATGCTTGTCTAGAAAGGCAAACCTCAGAAACTGATAATGTTCTCTAGTGGACATAACCCGACCTTGCTAAACAAAAGTCAGAATAGTCTGAATAGTTTCCAATTTGAAAGAAGTAATTCTTTCAAACTTGTTCAAAGCTTTCAAATCCAGGACTGGTCTGAAAGTACCTTCCTTTTTTTGGAACAATGAAGAGATTTAAATAAAATCCAATTTCCTGTTCCTGTAAAAGGAACTGGAACAATCACTCCCATAGTTTCCAGATCTGAAACTGACTGGAAAAAAAGCTTGAGCCTTAAAGGGTTCCTTGTAATATTGGACAGAAAAAACCTTCCTCTGGGAAGTCTTGTTATGAAACCTATCCGATAACCCTGGGAAACTATATTCAGAACCCAGGGATCTGGAACAGACTGAAACCAAGCATCCTGAAAAAGGCTTAACCTGCCCCCTACCAGAACCTCTGGATTGGGGACCGCACCATCATGCAGATTTGGTATTAGGGATAGATTACTTAGCCTGCTTTGACCTGTTACGCTTAGCACTAGGCCTTCAGACTAGGCCAGAGTTGCTTTGCTTCTGAGCAGAGGAATTAACCTTTTGTTCCTTATTTTGACAAAAGGAGTGAAAATGGTTAGAAGCTTTAGATTTCCCTCTAGACTTCTTGTCTTGAGGAAGAAAATCCCCTTTACCACCAATAATAATAGATATTATAGAATCTAAATCAGAACCAATCAGTTTATTTCCCTGAAAAGAAAGAGACAATATTCTGGATTTTGACACCATGTCAGCAGACCAGGATTTAAGCCAAAAGGCTCTCCTAGCAAGGACTGCCAAATACATGCTTTTGATATTGATCTTTATAATATCAAATACAGCATCACAACTAAAAGAATTGGCATCTATGAGCAAAACCAAATAATTCTCACTAGCAGAGTCAATAGAACACTGTTCTGAAAGACTAGATAACCAGTAAGATGAAGCACCAGCCACATCAGCAATATAAATAGCATTCCTAAGCAAATATCATACTTGTAAAAAGGCCCTTCTATGAAAAGACTCTACTTTTCTATCCAAAAGCTAGAGTGGAAATAGCACCATCAACCCTGGGAACAGTTTCCCATAATTCAACATTGGCCTCAGGTAAGGGATATTACTTTTTAAAGCTTGCAGAAGGATTAACAAAATTACCTGGTTTAGACCATTCCCTATAAATCATTTCAGAGACAGCATCAGGACTGACCTTTAATGCTTATTTGAAGGCAGGAGAGCAGCCAGAAACAACAGCTTTAATTACATTTTTCACAGTGGGTGAAACATCAGTAGCATTCTTCTGTAATAAGCAAACAGAAGGAGCAGTAATACCTATACAAGAAGTATTGGTCTGATTCCAATAACATATGCAAACACGAGTCACATAAATAAACTGGAGGAAAAACATCTTAATGTTTATGGTAATTATGGTAGGAAGGTGTTCAGGAGACTCAGCTTCTAGGGTAAATTTAAGGACTGAATCAGATCGTTGAGGAATGGTAACTTACACCCTCCTAAAGTAGCTTTCAAAAACGTTCTGGTAAAACAAAGCAGAGGCCATATAACTTCACATCTGAATGCTAGGAAACCCACAGCTGACTGAGATAATGCACATGAAAAAAACTGACAGTTATAAGGGAATTAAGCGCACCAAACCCGATGTGCACAAGGGCCTATGTGCGCTAGCCTGATATGTGTAATCTAGCCGACAGGCGTTAAACCCGACATGTGCTAACCCGATGCATGAAATTTAAATTAAGGGCGCCAAAAAAGAAAAACAACACGCGCAAACAGCAAGGGGAATATACTGTATATATATATATATATATATATATATATATATATACATACACACACTATGAGTGCCAATAATAAGGCTATAGAGTGTCTAAATGTTCAAAAATATTTATCAATAGACACTCCACCAGCAAACAACCGTTAGATGACCAAACCAGTAGTGAAAATATCAGCAGAAGTTATGAAATAGGAGTATATTGTGGATCCATAGAAGGAGGCAAAAGACAAGTCCCTGCGACCAATTATGAGGGTCTGTGACAGAATTCCCATGAGGTGAAAAAGGAGCCACAAACCATACCCCATATACATTCCTCCCCCTCTGACAAGCACTGTACTCTGAGGGGAACTCGGGCCTTAACATAAACAGAGAACCCCTCTCTCTGAAGAATCAAATGCACATTCTTCGACCACCTCAAGCGGAGGCAAAGTAAAGACTGAGGAACATGTGAGGTGGGAGGGGTTTTAAAGAGCTCTTGGGGTTTGGGAATCTTTGCCTCCTTCTAGTGGAAGAGGAGAGTAATTCCAAGTGGTAATGGATCATGGACTCTCACCACCTGTTTGAAAGAAAACAGGTTCCTATATGCTGTAGCTGGAGATAGATTGAGGCTGCCTTGGAAGTAGTACAAATCCTAAACACAAAACAGAGAGTGACTTTTAGGCAAGATAGGAGTGAGAGCTATTAACCAGAATTAAACAGGTTTAGCAACCGTCCTGACCTTCACTTTAAGTAAACTACACACACTGACGTCAGCCAGCAGTTAGAGAGAGATTTCATGGCCTAAGGGAATTTGCGGGTTACTCCTGTACTTGGCTGAGAATTGCTTCCGTAATTTCACTGATTCAGTACACATTGTTATATACAGCAGTAAACAGAGATTGCATACAAATTGTAACTGAATCTAAGCTATGTATGATTTGCCTTAAAGGGATATTCCAGCAAAAAATGGGAAACCACATGGGTGAATTTTAGTATTGAACAGAAGCAATTTGGTAATATACATGCATTAGCAAAAAGGCTGCCAATAAAAACTATAGCTGACTGTTTCAAAAGTGTATTTAAAGGGACACTGAACCCAAAATGTTTCTTTTGTGATTCAGATAGCACATGCCATTTTAAGCAACTTTCTAATTTACTCCTATTATCAATTTTTATTCGTTCTCTTGCTATCTTTATTTGAAAAATAAGTAATCTAAGTTTTTTTTGGGTTCAGACCTCTGGATAGCACTTTTTTATTGGTGGATGAATTTATCCACCAATCAGCAAGGATAACCCAGGTTGTTCACCAAAAATGGGCCGGCATCTAAACTTACATTCTTGCATTTCAAATAAAGATACCAAGAGAATGAAGAACATTTGATAATAGGAGTACATTAGAAAGTTGCTTAAAATGTCATGCTCTATCTGAATCCCGAAATAAAAAAATTGGATTCAGTGTCTCTTTAAGTATGCACCGTGCACAAGCATTTTAAACACAACACTTGTTCGGAGAGCTTAAGGTGCTTGTAACATCTGGTAATGACCCAATTTGTTAATTGCTGACATGATACAAGCCCCACTGATTATCTAAGCAGCTGCATTATTTAAAATATGGGTGCAGTGAAAATATCTAGCTATGCTTCACATGCACATGCAGAGAAAAATGTTCACACTAAAACAGTAATAACTCTTAATAGAAGCATTTTTGCAAATACATGTACAGTATATTGAAAATATGTTTCTATTAAAAAATGCAATAAATCTATGTGCATTTCTATTCGTTGGGTTAACCCAACGAGCACAAACATAGGGCCCCATTACATATGCAGCGTCGCCCGCAAAAGCCGTCGCCGCCAGTTTTTGCGCGTTTTTGGTATTACATATATTTCACCCGTCGCTCGCAATTTTAAATAAAAAAATTGGGTTCAGTGTCCCTTTAAGTATGCACCGTGCACAAGCATTTTAAACACAACACTTGTTCAGAGAGCTTAAGGTGCTTGTAACATCTGGTAATGACCCAATTTGTTAATTGCTGACATGATACAAGCCCCACTGATTATCTAAGCAGCTGCATTATTTAAAATATGGGTGCAGTGAAAATATCTAGCTATGCTTCACATGCACATGCAGAGAAAAATGTTCACACTAAAACAGTAATAACTCTTAATAGAAGCATTTTTGCAAATACATGTACAGTATATTGAAAATATGTTTCTATTAAAAAATGCAATAAATCTATGTGCATTTCTATTTTGACTGGAATGTCCATTTAAAGGAACACTAAAGTAAAAAAAAGTAAATTTCATGATTCGAATAGAGCATGCAGTTTAAAGAGTCTTTCCAATTTAATTACATTATCAAATTGTGCACAGTCATTATTTATGCACATTTTCTGACGCCCCAGCTCCTACTGAACATGTCTAAAAGTTCACAGTGTATACGTATGTGAGTCTGTGATTGGCTGATGGCTGATACAGGGGGCTCGGAAACTGAAGTAAATTTTGAAATTTGTCAGAAAAAAAAATCTACTGCACATTTAAAAATATCCTATTGCATTGTCTCTTTATTATGCACTTGTTGATTATGTAATTCTACTGTATCTAATGGTCCTTATATTGTATAATATATAAAGGGCCAGATTACAAGTAGGTTGCTATTTATTGCTTTCGCTTGTGTGCAAACACTGCCTGAAGTAAACTTTTAACGCGTGTGAATTTGCATGAATATTACAAATTGAAAGTTAAATGTTTGCATGCGAGCAGAAGCCGACGCACGATAACTTCAGGACTTCAGATATTGCTCCCGCGCTAAATTCTTCTCCCCATAGCCTTCAAAGGAGAGTGCAAACTGGAGAAAAATCCTAACACTTATCGTCCGCACGCTAACCAGAAACCATGTTAAATCTACAGAGCTAACCCGGAGGTAGTTATGAATATTTTACATTCCAATGTTCTTCACATAGAAGAAAATGTTCTATTTGCTTTTAAATATATTTACATTTTTTGTAAAATATATATATAAACATTATAGCCCATTTAAACACCTTGTCATATTCCATATACTTTTTATCCCTTTTTTAATATTCATATGAATCATTTTTATTATATAGTGTATATCTGAGTGTAACTGTTAATTTTAATGTATTTATGTTGCCTTTGGTGCAACTTTTTTTTAGCCCTAGCAATTTACGTAAAATCTTAAGTTGGGTTAACCCAACGAGCACAAACATAGGGCCCCATTACATATGCAGCGTCGCCCGCAAAAGCCAGCGATGCCGTTTTTTGCGCGTTTTTGGTATTACATATATTTCACCCGTCGCTCGCAATTTTTACTCCCATAAACTAACATGGGACCGCGTCGTAAATCGGTATCCAATATCCAGCGTAAAGCCTTACGTGGCGAAAATTGAGAAATCTTACTCCATTTTCACCTTGCCATAAAAAGCAGCCGTAGCAGCCCTTGCGCTGAGGTTGGGAGCACCGTAACTCCCTAAAATGCCTGCAAAAATAAACTAACACCTAACGCATGCGCAATGTCTATCTACCTGTCAACCGCAATCCCCCACCGCAATAACTAATAAACTGTATTAACCCCTAAACCGCCATAGCCCACACCGCAATAAACCTATCCTAGTATTAACCCCTAAACCGCCGTAGCCCACATAGCCTATTAAATGTATTAACCCCTAATCTGCCGCCGCCAACGTCGCTGCCACTATAATAAAGTTATTAACCCCTAAACCTAACCCTAACACCCCCTAACTTAATTATTATTTAAATAAATCTAAATAATATTACTATTATTAATTAAATTATTCCTATTTAAAACTAAATACTTACCTATAAAATAAACCCTAAGATAGCTACAATATAATTAATAATTACATTGTAGCTATTTTAGGATTTATTTTTATTTTACAGGCAACTTTGTATTTATTTCAACTAGGTACAATAGCTATTAAACAGTTAATAACTATTTAATAGCTACCTAGTTAAAATAATTACAAATATACCTGTAAAATAAAACTTTACCTAAGTTACAATTACACCTAACACTACACTATCATTCAATTAATTAAATAAATTAACTACAATTAGCTAAAATTAAATACAATTAAATAAAATAAACTATAGTACAAAAACCCCCACTAAATTACAGAAAATAAAAAATTTTTACAAGAAGTTTAAACTAATTACACCTAATCTAAGCCCCCTAATAAAATAAAAAAGCCTCCCAAAATAACAAAATTCCCTACCCTATACTAAATTAAAAATAGCCCTTAAAAGGGCTTTTTGCGGGGCATTGCCCCAAAGTAATCAGCTCTTTTACCTGTAAAAAAAGAAATACACCCCACCCCAACATTACAACCCACCACCCCCACACCCCTACTCTAAAACCCACCCAATCCCCCCTTAATAAAACCTAACACTACCCCCTTGAAGATCACCCTACCTTGAGCCGTCTTCACCCAGCCGGGCACAAGTGGTCATCCGATCCAGGCAGAAGTCTTCATCCGATCGGGGCAGAAGAGGACATTCAGACCGGCAGAAGTCTTCTTCCTATCCGGGCAGAAGTGGACATCCGGACCGGCAGAAGTCTTCATCCAAGCGGCATCTTCTATCTTCTTCCATCCGACGAGGAGCAGCTCCATCTTGAAGACATCCGACGCGGAGCATCCTTCCAGCATGATGACTACTCGACGAATGACGGTTCCTTTAAATGACGTCATCCAAGATGACGTCCCTCGAATTCCGATTGGCTGATAGGATTCTATCAGCCAATCGGAATTAAGGTAGGAAAAATCCGATTGGCTGATTTAATCAGCCAATCGGATTGAAGTTCAATCCGATTGGATCAGCCAATAGAATGTGAGGTCAATCCTATTGGCTGATCCAATCAGCCAATCGGATTGAACTTCAATCCAATTGGCTGATTAAATCAGCCAATCTGATTTTTCCTACCTTAATTCCGATTGGCTGATAGAATCCTATCTTGGATGACGTCATTTAAAGGAACCGTCATTCGTCGAGTAGTCGTCGTGCTGGAAGGATGCTCCGTGACGGATGTCTTCAAGATAGAGCCGCTCCTCGTCGAATGGAAGAAGATTGAAGATGCCGCTTGGATGAAGAATTCTGCCGGTCTGGATGTCCTCTTCTGCCCCGATTGGATGAAGACTTCTACCTGGATCGGATGACCAGTTGTGAAGACGGCTCAAGGTAGGGTGATCTTCAAGGGAGTAGTGTTAGGTTTTATTAAGGGGGGATTGGGTGGGTTTTAGAGTAGGGGTGTGTGGGTGGTGGGTTGTAATGTTGGGGGGGTGTATTTCTTTTTTTACAGGTAAAAGAGCTGATTACTTTTATTTTTTTTACCTTTTAAGGGCTGTTTGTAATTTAGTATAGGGTAGGGCATTTTATTATTTTGGGGGGCTTTTTTATTTTATTAGGGGGCTTAGATTAGGTGTAATTAGTTTACACTTCTTGTAAAAAAAAATATTTTCTGTAATTAAGCGGGTTTTTTTGTACTATAGTTTATTTAATTTAATTGTATTTAATTTTAGGTAATTGTAGTTAATTTATTTAATTAATTTAATGATAGTGTAGTGTTAGGTGTAATTGTAACTTAGGTTAGGTTTTATTTTACAGGTAAATTTGTAATTATTTTAACTAGGTAGCTATTAAATAGTTATTAACTATTTAATAGCTTTTGTACCTAGTTAAAATAAATACAAAGTTGCCTGTAAAATAAAAATAAATCCTAAAATAGCTACAATGTAACTATTAGTTATATTGTAGCTATCTTAGGGTTTATTTTATAGGTAAGTATTTAGTTTTAAATAGAAATAGTTAATAATAGTAATATTATTTTATAGGTAAGTATTTAGTTTTAAATAGAAATAGTTAATAATAGTAATATTATTTAGATTTATTTAAATAATAATTAAGTTAGGGGGTGTTAGGGTTAGACTTAGGTTTAGGGGTTAATAACTTTATTATAGTGGCGGCGACGTTGGCGGCGGCAGATAAGGGGTTAATAGATTTAATAGGCTATGTGGGCTATGGTGGTTTAGGGGTTAATACTAGAATAGGTTTATTGCGGTGTGGGCTATGGCGGTTTAGGGGTTAATAATTAGGCTTATTGCGTTGTGGGGGGTTGTCAGTCTAGGGGTTAATACATTTACTATTAGGAGTGAGAGGGGGGATTGCGAATATAGGGGTATACGTGTCGGGCTTATTTTTGGGAGGCGAGTTAGACAGTTACAGGAGATTTAAAATTTTTGTTTCTTTTCTTAGGCGCCGGCAGTTTCTAAAGTGCCAGAAGTCACTGGCGACTCCAGAAATTTGTATTTACGCTTATTTCTGGACATCGCTAGTTTATCCGACTTACGGCACTTAGGAAATATATGTAATACCCCGATGTGCGAGGTGAAATTACGGGCGGCGCAAGTTTCCACGCGCCGAAACCTACTCCGTATATCGGCTCGCGCCCATAGTATGGGCTTGTGCAGTCGTGTTTACTTTCAACTTGTAATATGAGTGCAAGTTAACGCGAGTAATATTTAATTAAAGGGAAAGTCTATTGATAATAAAGTAAATTGAAAAGTTGTTTAAAATGGCATGCCCTATCTGAATCATGAAAGTTACATTTTGACTACACTGTCCCTTCAATATAACAATGTTGGTTATGCAAAATCGAGGAATGGGTAATAAAGGGATTATCTATATTTTTAAACAATATACATTCTGGAGTATACTGTCCCTTTAAGCAAGAAAACTTTATTAAATTAATTTTATGTAAATATGTTCTGTGCCACAGCATAAGAATAAATACATTTTCATGAAACTATTATTTTTCAATTAACCCCTTAATGACCACAGCACTTTTCCATTTTCTGTCCGTTTGGGACCAAGGCTATTTTTACATTTTTGCGGTGTTTGTGTTTAGCTGTAATTTTCCTCTTACTCATTTACTGTACCCACACATATTATATACCGTTTTTCTCGCCACTAAATGGACTTTCTAAAGATACCATTATTTTCATCATATCTTATAATTTACTATAAAAAAAAATATAAAATATGAGGAAAAATTGAAAAAAACACACTTTTTCTAACTTTGACCCCCAAAATCTGTTACATATCTACAACCACCAAAAAACACCCATGCTAAATAGTTTCAAAATTTTGTCCTGAGTTTAGAAATACCCAATGTTTACATGTTCTTTGCTTTTTGTGCAAGTTATAGGGCCATAAATACAAGTAGCACTTTGCTATTTCCAAACCACTTTTTTCCAAAATTAGCGCTAGTTACATTAGAACACTAATATCTTTCAGGAATCCCTGAATATACCTTGACATGTATATATTTTTTTTTAGTAGACATCCCAAAGTATTGATCTAGGACAATTTTGGTATATTTCATACCACCATTTCACCGCCAAATGCGATCAAATACAAAAAATCGTTCACTTTTTCACAAATTTTTTCACAAACTTTTGGTTTCTCACTGAAATTATTTACAAACAACTTGTGCAATTATTGCATAAATGGTTGTAAATTCTTCTCTGGGATCCCCTTTGTTCAGAAATAGCAGACATATATGGCTTTGGCGTTGCTTTTTGGTAATTAGAAGGCCGCTAAATGCCACTGCGCACCACAAGTGTATTATGCCCAGCAGTTAAGGGGTTAATTAGGGAGCTTTTAGGGAGCTTGTAGGGTTAATTTTAGCTTTAGTGTAGTATAGTAGACAACCCCAAGTATTGATCTAGGCACATTTTGGTATATTTCATGCCACCATTTCACCGCCAAATGCGATCAAATTGAAAAAAAAGTTAAATTTTTCACAATTTTAGGTTTCTCACTGAAATAATTTACAAACAGCTTGTGCAATTATGGCACAAATGGTTGTAAATACTTGTCTGGGATCCCCTTTGTTCAGAAATAGCAGACATATATGACTTTGGCGTTGCTTTCTGGTAATTAGAAGGCCGCTAAATCCTGCTGCGCCTCACACGTGTATTCTGGCTAGCAGTGAAGGGGTTAATTAGGGAGTTTGTAGGGAGCTTGCAGGGTTAATTTTAGCTTTAGTGTAGAGATCAGCCTCCCACCTGACACATCCCACCCCCTGATCCCTCCCAAACAGCTCCCTTCCCTCCCCCACCCCACAATTGTCCCCGCCATCTTAAGTACTGGCAGACTTTCTGCCAGTACTAAAATAAAAGGGTTTTTTAAAAAATAAATAATTTTTTTTTAGCATATTTACATATGCTAGGGTGTAGGATCCCCCCCTTAGCCCCCAACCTCCCTGATCCCCCCCAAAACCGCTCTCTGACCATCCCCTCTGCCTCATTGGGGGCCATCTTGGGTACTGGCAGCTGTCTGCCAGTACCCAGTTTGCAAAAAAAAAGGGCTTTTTTATATTTATTTGTCTTTTTTCTGTAGTGTAGCTTCCCCCCCCCCACACAGACAAACCCCCACCACCTTGCTAATCTTTTTTTTTTTTTTTTAAATATTAGGGCATTTAAACATTTTTACTAACACATTTTCTGTAGTGTAGCGGTTCCCACCCGCTCCCTCCCCGTGCACGCGCCCGCCCCCGCCCTCCCGTGCACGCGCGCGCGCGCCCGTGCGCGCCCCCGCTCATCCCCGCCCACGATCCCGCCCCCCCTGCACATAACCAGGGCCATCGATGGCCGCCACCCGCCTCCCGGTCCGGCTCCCACCCACCAACGCAGGGAACCACCGATCTCCGGTGCAGAGAGGGCCACAGAGTGGCTCTCTCTGCACCGGATGGCTTAAAAAAGTTATTGCAGGATGCCTCCATATCGAGGCATCACTGCAATAACCGGAAAGCAGCTGGAAGCGAGCAGGATCGCTTCCAGCTGCTTTCCAAACCGAGGGCGTGCAGGGTACGTTCTCAGGCATTAACTGCCTTTTTTTTGAGGACGTACCCTGCACGTCCTCGGTCGTTAAGGGGTTATACTTATAAACTTAAAGGGACAGAAAACCCAAATTTTTTCTTTCATGATTCAGGTAGAACATACAATTTTAAACAACTTTCCAATTTACTTCTATTATCAAATTTACTTCATTCCCCTGGTGTCTTTTGTTGAAGGAGCTGCAATGCGTTACTGGTTTCTAACTGAACACATGGGTGAGCCAAAGACAATCTATATATATATATGCAGCCACCAATCAGCACCTAGAACCTAGGTTCTTTGCTGCTCCTGAGCTTACCTAGATAAACCTTTCAGCAAAGGATAACAAAAGAAGGAAGCAAATTGAATAACAGAAGTAAATTGGAAAGTTGTTTAAAATTGTATTCTCTATTTAATAGTTAAACACCTTAATGACCAGAGACGTACCCTGTACGTTGCTGGTTTTCTATCGGGTGCTATTTTGAATAGTGTGGTCTCGCCGGCAGTGGCGAGACCATGCTATTTTAGCAAGCCATCCAGGTGGAGGGAGGGACTAATAGCGCGGTCTTGCCGCTCACGGCAAGACCCGTGCTATTATAGGGACACAATCCCTTAATGACCAGCGACGTGCAGGGTATGTTGCGGTCGTTAAGGGGTTAATGTATGTTCTGTCTAAATCATGAATGTCGAATTATGACTTTACTGTCCCTTTAAATCTTGCATTTTTTAAACACTTGATTTTTTTAAGTGTTCAAATCTTGCAAATGCTTATAATCTGTTTAACAGCCATAACATATAATCTGATCACTGGTCATAATTTACTTCTGTTTGGGTTTTTTTTGTTTGGTTGGGGGATTTTTGTTTGCTTTTCTTGCTCTCATGGAAGAAAAACAAATATTTAGGAAAAACATATAGTATAAAGTCTCAAATTTGAGAACAGTTTTTCATTTTACAGTATTTCCCTTCAGAAATCAGAACATACCAAGACGTCTTAGCATCAAGATGGGAAGTGAAATAAGGTCTACACGGCTACACCAGTTTGTGCCTGTGCAATTATTGTACAGCTTACCCCGGTGACACTGTAGTTTTTGTCCACCAAAGCTTCCGTGAGTATCAGTCGTCCACTGTCTGGAAGATGTTGAAGGCTGATTATCAAGACGCCCAGTAACCTAAACAGAAGAACTTGTGTCAGATGTACTTGTGTATTAGCAGTAAGGGTCCAGTTATTAGTGCAGCTTATTATTTAGGTGCAAACAAAAAAAAGTTTTAGGTTTTAGAAAAGCCCTGTGCCGGTTTTTCCGAAGACAGGAGCACAGAATGCATCTGAAGCAAGGATGTTGCACATATTATAAAGTAAAAAAAAAAAAATGATAGTAAAAGAAAGATCTGGCCATTGAATTATAAGGGAATTTGAAAATCTAAATGGAAGAATAGAAAAAAAATATATACAAATTATTCAAAAATACATGGTTCAAAAATATAAAAAGACAGAATCATCTATGAAAAATTGGAACATAAAGACAGCGATGTTGATGTTCTACAAGCAGTTAGTAGGAGGCTTTTATAAAATGTTTTTTTATCTCAAATCCTCCCCTATGGTGGATAGATGGTATCTCTCGCACAAGCCAGGACTTTGTATAAATGATTATAGGTTCCAGACGTTTATAATTTATTTGTATTTATAATATATACTCCTAAGTAGAAGTGCATGTTTGTGAGGAAACCCACAGGTGACCTCATGGAGAGGAAGATATGTCACTTATACAACAAAAAGAGGTTTATGTTATATTGCATTTGCTGTTTGTTATGTATCTTTGCATTTTGATGTCTTGTTAACAATGTCACATCATGATACTGTGATTTATTTGATCTGTTGAAGCAAATGTTATTTGTAATTGTATTTTCTCAACCTAAATAAAAGAATTATATATATATATATATATATATATATATATATATATATACAGTCATGGCCAAAAATATTGGCACCCCTGCATTTCAGATAATGCACCACTTCTCCCAGAAAATTGTTGCAATTACAAATGTTTAGGTAGTCTCATGTTTATTTATTTTGTTTGTCTTGGTAGGACACAAAAAAGTGGAGAGAAAAAAAAGCCAAATCTGACACATTCCACAAAAAAATCCAAAAATGGACTGGACACAATTATTGGCACCTTCTCAAAATTGTAAGAAATAATTGCATTCCAAGTTTGTGATGCTCCTGTAATTTATAATTAAATTAACCTGTATCAATTAACAGATGCTGACAATATAGAAAGCACACCAGCAACCAGTTAAAATGGTGAAAATTTGACTCAACCTTTCTGTTGTGTGTCTCTGTGGGCCACACTGAGCATGTAGAAGAGAAAGAGCAGCAAAGAATTGTCTGAGGATTTGAGAACAAAAATTGTGGAAAAGCATGGACAATCTCAAGGTTAAAAATCCATCTCCAGAGATCTTAATGTTCATTTGTCCACTGCGCGCAACATTGTCAAGAAGTTTACAGCCCATTGCACTGTAGCTAATCTCTGTACATGGAAGAAAGAATTTTTTTATCAAAGATTGCAACGAAGGATTGTTCAAATGGTGGATAAAGAACCTCGATCAACTTCCAAACAAATTCAAGCTGACCTTCAGGCACAGAGTACAAATGTGTCAGCTCGCACTATACAGCACCATCTGAATGAAAAGGGATGCTATGGTAGGAGACCCAGGAAGAGTTTGCCAAAACTTACCTGACAAAGCCAAAATCCTTTTGGGAGAATGTGCTGTGGACAGATGAAACAAAATTACAGCTTTTTGGTAAAGCCCATCATTCTACTGTTTTCAGAAAAAGAAATGAGGCTTTAAAGAAATGAATACAGTCCCTACAGTCAAACATGGTGGAAGTTCACTGTTGTTTTTGGGTTGCTTTGCTGATTCCGGCACTGGATGTCTTGACTGTGTGCATGGCATTATGAAATCTGAAGAATACCACAGAATTCTGTGGTGCAATGTAGGGCTCAGTGTCAGAAAGTTGGGTCTTTGTCAGAGGTCATGGGTCTTACAGCAGGACAATGACCCAAAGCACACGTCAAAAAGCACCCAGAAATCATTTAAGACAAATTGCTGGAGAGTACTGAACTGGCCAGTAATGAGTCCATCTCTCAATCCCATAGAACACCTGTGGAGAGATCTCAAAACAGCAGTTGGGAAAAGGAACCCTTCCAATCTGAGAGACCTGGAGCAGTTGGCGAAAGAAGAGTGGTCCAAAATTCCAGTAGAGAGGTGTAAGAAACTCATTGATGGTTACAGGAAGCAATTTATTTCAGTTATTTTTTTCCAAGGGGTGTGCTAATAAATATTAAATTGAGGATGCCAATAATTTTGTCCAGTCTGTCTGTGGAGATTTGCAAGGAATGTGTCAGATTAGCCTTTTTTTCTCCACTTTTTTTGTGTCATACAATACAAACAAAAGAAATAAACATGAGAATGCCTAATCATTTGTAATTGCAACAATTTTCTGGGCAAAGTGGTGCATTATCTGACAGATATGCAGGGGTACCAATATTTTTGGCCATGACTGTATATATATAAAAACAAGTGAAGTTGTTTCTGTTCTATTACATTTGAAAGAAAGAATGGTTAATACCAAATACTTTTGTCAATTTGTACTTAGTTCAGAGGAAATTGTGAATTATTTTTAAAAAGTGGAAGGGTACCAATACTTTCGGACATATAGTATCTGCAGATTTATATATATATATGCACACATTTATAATAAAACATTCTATTTTAAATCTATTTAAAAATGAAAATCTAATATGTTTATGAGAGTTTACCCAGGCAAACAAATACAACACTTTACCTTTGTCAATTCTGTGCAGTTCTTTTCGCTTTAAAAAAACCCCCATTAAAATACCGATTAATAAGCAGTTAGATAACCATAAAAGAACTATATTTTATTTTTATTTGCTTTAATACACAGAATTACTTGATTTTCTAAAATCAGATCATTTGAACATGCACAATAGATGATTACTAGTCACAATTTATTTCAGTTTTTACAAGAGACAAATCATTTTGTATATTAAAGTAGATTTATTTCTATGCATAAACATTTTTTTTTATATTACTACTTATGCAAATTACAAGCCCCCTATTACTGATGGCTCTTATTATATCAAACAGTTTTGTCAACCTCTGAGTTTACATTCTTTTAATAAAACATTTAAAATGATTTTGCCCATGGTAGAAAAAAAACCACTTAATACTTATGGATATTAAAATGATTATGCCTAGGGTGGAAAAAACACTAAATACGTATCATGGCTATTTTTAGCTTGATAATCACCATTTAATTGGTTGCTAAGCTGCTAAATGCTTCCCCTGTGCTGTAAATCCATAGGATAATTCTAAATGTGACTGGGATTATGAGTTTACCTGTTGCTAAAAACCTTGCTGCAGTTGTAAACCTTGACAGCCAGAATCTCATCTGCTACCAATTTCCCATAGTGCGGCCATCTGAAAAGCTGCAAAGAAAAACAAGAAATATTCATATTATGTTTATTGTGTGCCCATTATGTTTATATAAATCCAACATAAACACTTGCCATTTTGTATAAGAAATGCAATACCACAAAAGGATAGGAACTCAACTAAAGCATAAAACAGTGTTTCTCATCTACAGACCTCAAATATCACTAACAAATCCCATTTAAATAGACATTAAAAGATCAGTGAGTGTAATGCAAATTTGTGTTATACCAGCTGTATAACATGCATGACAAATTGCTTATTTATTATTATTTTTGTAGATCAAATAGCTATTTTTGTTCTTTGAAACCACAACACATCAAAATGGGTTGAGCTTGCAGGGAAATTGGATATCCTTATTTTATCATTTATTTGTACACACACGTTTCCTTATATTATCTGTATCTGTATAGCGTAGCACAATACTTAGAGCTAATTGAAAAAATAAAATTTTATTACTTATCTTTCATAACCCCCAAAAGAAGTGTCATCTTCTACTGGCTATGTTTACACAGCTTTTCTATAGCCTAGAACATTTTAGTATAGAATATTTTAGTTCAGGTATGAATACCACATGCAAAATCAGCTGATATAAAGGTAAATGAGCTATTTATATACAATGTAATATGTTCCAACACGTAAAATGGATCATTGGGAACAAATTAAAGAGGAGAAAAATTGAGGGTACACTGTCCCTTTAACCACAAGCATGCATATTCCATGACGTGTTTAATTAGTTATAAGAAAAACACTGTAATGTACTTTTTTATTATTATTATTTGCTATCAATTCCTGTAATTTCCTCTTAAAACTGTATTTTTTTTACCCTCCCACAGGAGGAAATAGCAACCTGGAGTAAATACTGCAGCTACCTCCCAATATTCCCCACAGATTTTCTGGGATAGGTAGGTGAGGGGGATTTTTCAACAATGGCCGACCAGTGTGTTTTGGTATGGCCCCAGCATAAGGGAAGGGGCCATGGTGTAGACAGTGACACCCAGAGTAGGCTTAAGCAGAGTTGGGCATGTTGTGGGCAGAGCAGGGCAGAAGCAGAAGGGGAAAGCTGCAGGAGGGGTAAGGGGCATACTCCCAACTTGTGACAATCTATATTATCTAATAGAGCTACTAAGCCAAAAATATTTTAAGTGAGCTACTGAACACTGAACAGCCACAAAAGGTAACTACTTAAAAATGATGCATATAAACACGCACTATTTTTAACAAGTTAAAATATTTTTGCATGAAAAAGGTAAAATGAAAACTAACAGGAAGTGCTTGTTTTTCTTTTTCCCCAAAATGCATCTGTAGAAAAGCAGCTCAATGGCTAAAGGGGGCAGTTTCTATTATTCGTCTGTGTGATAGGACACTTAAACATATAAAAAGTCCATAAAAAACTTTACAGTACAAATTCCCTTTTTTTTATAGATGGAACAGATTACTGTAATAATTGTTTATATTTAGCCTCAGGTTGAATTTGATCTTAATTAAATTGTTTAAAATCAAGATTTAAATAATTAGTCAGTAAGATTAGATTAAAACCATTCGGCTAGATTACGAGTTTTGTCGGTAAAAACTTGCGTTGCTAACGAGCCTTTTTTTTCCAGCGCTCACTTTAAACAACGCTGGCATTACAAGTTTTCTGAATGGCCGCGTTAGCCTCAGAAAAGTGAGCGTTGAGCAAATTTAGCGCCACTTCTCACTGTAATACCAGCGTTGCTTACGGTAGCGTGCTCGTGCACGATCTCCCCATAGGAAACAATGGGGCTGAGACGGCTGAAAAAAAACGCGTTCAGCTCCTAACGCAGCCCCATTGTTTCCTATGGGAAAATACTTTCTAAGTCTACACCTAACACCCTAACATGAACCCCGAGTCTAAACACCCCTAACCTTACACTTATTAACCCCTAATCTGCCGCCCCCGACATCCTCGCCACCTGCATTATATTATTTACCACTAATCTGCCGCTCCGGACACTGCCGCCACCTACATTATACCTATGAAACCCTAATCTGCTCCCCCTAACATCGCCGACACTTACATTATAGTTATTAACCCCTAATCTGCTGCCCCCAACGTTGCCGCCACCTAACTACAATTATTAACCCCTAATCTGCTGACCGGACATCGCCACCACTATAATAAATGTATTAACCCCTAAACCGCTGCACTCCCGCCTCGCAAACACTATAAAATTTGTTTCTAAAGACTAAGGAGAATCACACAAGGAGTGTGGATATCTCCTGGAAGTATGCACCTGAAAGCACTCTCAGCCTAGACTCTGTGGCAGTAATTCCAGAACGGGTAAAATTAAAATATAACTTTTATTATGAATTGCTCTTAAAATAAGGGTAACACACAAATTAAAAACGACACTAGCACCTCCAAGACATCTATTAAGTGGTTCACTCTGTAGGAGGACTTATTGGATCAAAGGCCTAATATATATAATTATATTCTCCTTAATAGAGTTATCATTGTTCTGCTATACTGCTGCTTTTGGGTCCAAATAATGTATGTGTACAGTCATAATATGACTACCACCCTGTGTAAGGATATTTGGTTACCCTAATAACTCTGGATCATGTGGTGTAAGCCAGAATTGTGTCTGTTTGTATGAATATTTTCTGAGAGGACAATAACTGATTGATTTCTCTCAGTGAGGCCAACTATCCTCACTGTTTAATGGTACAACATGTGGATGTTTTTTGAAAAAACTATATTCAGTGTTGCTTGTATCCAGATATATACTATTTAGACTCTGTACTCTAAATAGTAGTTGTAACGTTTTGTGTGCAACACTAGAGTTATGTATTATATTGACCACATATGTATAATTGTTTTCTGATTTCTAAGTTCAATACATTCCCCAACCGATTACTCAGTGCAAATCCTTATTGTTATGTTATTACTGTTTTGTTCTGTTATCATTCACTTTATAAGTAATATGGGAGTGCTCTCAGTCTAGCTAATGTTCCGGTCACTGCTTGACTACTGATATATACAGCATTAACATAACAGCACTAAACAGTATCACTATATAGTTAATGTAGGTTACAATATTTTCTTATCTCTTAGCGCTGCATAAATATCCCTTGTGGTATCTCGTGTTAGTTGCAAAGCAGCAGCATTGGTGTTGTGTTTCTATTTTGTATCACAGTTCAGTTACATTCAATTCGCGCTGTAAACTTGTAACCAGTTATTATACTGGATAGTATGGTTCTATTTGAATTGGTTGGTACCTATACTCGTGTCAGTTCAGATTGCTACTGACTCGGTAGGTTCAATTATACTCTCTATTGTCCTGCACAGATATAAGTAAGACTAATTATATATCAGTTAGCAAAAATTCTAGCTAAGTCTGGCACAACCCAGACTATACAACAAATTAACTACGTATAGCAGATACTAAGTATTAGATTGTCATTGAGGTGCTAGGCTTTTAAAAAATGAGAGCGCCCAAACGCTCGCTGTGACTCCTGACTAGTTTCGCCCCTCCGGCCTTTGACAAAGCCACAGAGTCTAGGCTGAGAGTGCTTTCAGGTGCATACTTCCAGGAGATATCCACACTCCTTGTGTGATTCTCCTTAGTCTTTAGAAATTTATCCACTTATGCATTAGCACCATTCCCTATATAAGTAATACTTGTTCCACAAATACATATTATGTAGTCTGTAATTATTGAATAACAGGGAAAAAGCCCTTGTGGTGCCATTGTTCGTGTGTAATAATATAACTATAAAATTTGTTATTAACCCCTAATCTGCCGCCCCCAATGCCGCCGTCACCTACCTACAATTATTAACCCCTAATCTGCCACCCCCAATGTCGCCGCTACTATATTAAATGTATTAACCCCAAAACCTAAGTCTAACCGTAACCCTAACACCCCCCTAACTTAAATCTATTTTTAATAAATCTAAATGAAATTACTATAATTAAATAAATTATTCCTATTTAAAACTAAATACTTGCCTATAAAATAAACCCTAATATAGCTACAATATATCTAATAGTTACATTGTAGCTATTTTAGGATTTATTTTTATTTTACAGGCAAGTTTGTATTTATTTTAACTAGGCACAATAGTTATTAAATAGTTATTAATTATTTAATAACTACCTAGCTAAAATAAATACAAAAGTACCTGTAAAATAAACCCTAACCTAGGTTACAATTACACCTAACACTACTCTATAATTAAATTAATTACCTAAACTACCTACAATTAAATACAATTAAATTAAATAAACTAAATTTACGAAGAAAACCCCCCCACAAAATTACAGAAAATAAAAAAGAAATTACAATATTTTAAACTAATTACACCTAATCTAATCCCCCTAATAAAATAAAAAATCCCCCCAAAATAATAAAATTCCCTACCCTACACTAAATTACAAATAGCCCTTAAAAGGGCCTTTTACGGGGCATGGCCCCAAAGTAATCAGCTCTTTTACCAGTCCTTAAAAGGGCTTTTTGCAGGGCATTGCCCCAAAGTAATCAGCTCTTTTACCTGTAAAAAAAAGAAATACAATACCCCCCCCAACATTACAACCCACCACCCACACACCCCTACTCTAAAACCCACCCGATCCCCCCTTAAAAAAACCTAACACTACCCCATTGAAGATCACCCTACCTTGAGCCGTCTTCACCCAGCCGGGCACCAGTGGTCATCCGATGGGGCAGAAGAGGACATCCGGACCGGCAGAAGTCTTCATCCTATCCGGGCAGAAGAGGACATCCGGACTGGCAGACATCTTCATCCAAGCGGCATCTTCTATCTTCATCCATCCGATGAGGAACGGCTCCATCTTGAAGACCTGCGGCGCGGAACATCCTTCTGGGCCGACGACTTCCCGACGAATGGCTGGTCCTTTAAATGACATCATCCAAGATGGCGTCCCTCGAATTCTGATTGGCTGATAGGATTCTATCAGCCAATCGTAATTAAGGTAGGGAAAATCCAATTGGTTGATTTAATCAGCCAATCGGATTGAAGTTCAATCCGATTGGCTGATTGGATCAGCCAATAGAATTGACCTTGCATTCTATGGAACAGCCAATAGAATGCAAGCTCAATCTGATTGGCTGATTGGATCAGCCAATCCGATTGAACTTGAATCTGATTGGCTGATTCAATCAGCCAATCAGATTTTTCCTACCTTAATTCCGATTGGCTGATAGAATCCTATCAGCCAATCGGAATTCGAGGGACGCCATCTTGGATGACGTCATTTAAAGGAACCTTCATTCGGCGAGTAGGCGTTGTGGAAGAAGGATGGATCCGCGTCGGCTGGAAGAAGATGGCTCCGCTCCGGATGGATGAAGATAGAAGATGCCGCTTGGATGAAGATGTCTACCGGTCCAGATGTCCTCTTCTGCCCGGATAGGATGAAGACTTCTGCTGCTCTGGATGTCCTCTTTTGGTCCATCGGTGCCCGGCTGGGTGAACACGACTCAAAGTAGGGAGATCTTCAGGGGGGTAGTGTTAGGTTTATTTAAGGGGGGTTTGGGTTAGAGTAAAGGGATGTGGGTGGTGGGTTGTAATTTTGGGGGGTAGTATTGTGGGGTTTTTTACAGCAAAAGAGCTGATTTCTTTGGGGCATGCCCCGCAAAAAGCCCTTTTAAGGGCTGGTAATAGAGCTTTTAACTTTTTTAATTTAGATTAGGGTAGGGAATTTTTTTTATTTTGGGGGGCTTTGTTATTTTATTAGGGGGCTTAGAGTAGGTGTAATTATCTTTAAATTCTTGTAATCTTTTTTTATTTTTTGTAATTTAGTGTTTGGGTTTTTTTGTAATTTAGTTTAGTTTATTTAATTGTAGGTAATTGTAGGTACTTGTAGTTAATTGATTTAATTTATTTATTGATAGTGTAGTGTTAGGTTTAATTGTAACTTAGGTTAGGATCTATTTTACAGGTAATTTTGTAATTATTTTAACTAGGTAGCTATTAAATAGTAAATAACTATTTAATAGCTATTGTACCTAGTTTAAATAAATACAAAGTTGCCTGTAAAATAAATATAAATCCTAAAATAGCTACAATATAATTATTCATTATATTTTAGCTATATTAGGGTTTATTTTACAGGTAAGTATTTAGCTTTAAATAGGAAGACTTTAGTTAATAAGATTTAATTTATTTAGTTAGATTAAAATTATATTTAACTTAGGGGGGTGTTAGGGTTAGACTTAGCTTTAGGGGTTAATACATTTATTAGAGTAGCGGCGAGATCCAGTCAGCAGATTAGGGGTTAATAAGTGTAGGTAAGGTAGCGGCGATGTTGGGGGGGCAGATTAGGGGTTAATAAATATAATATAGGGGTCAGCGATGTTAGGGGCAGCAGATTAGGGGTACATAGGGATAATGTAGGTTGTGGCGGTGTACGGAGCGGCAGATTAGGGGTTAATAATATAATGCAGGTGTCAGCGATAGCGGGGGCGGCAGATTAGGGGTTAATAAGTGTAAGATTAGGGGTGTTTAGACTCGGGGTTCATGTTAGGGTGTTAGGTGCAGACTTAGAAAGTGTTTCCCCATAGGAAACAATGGGGCTGCGTTGGGAGCTGAACGCTTCTTTTTTGCAGGTGTTAGGTTTTTTTTCATCCCAAACTGCCCCATTGTTTCCTATGGGGGAATCGTGCACGAGCACGTTTTAGCTGCTTACCGCTACCGTAAGCAACGCTGGTATTGAGGGTTGAAGTGGCGGTACATTAGGCTCAATGCACCCTTTTTGGAGCCTAACGCAGCCCTTCAGACAACTCTCAATACCAGCGTTGTCTAAAGGGTGCGTTGGGAAAAAAAGCGGCGTTAGCTACGCGGGTCTTTACCAACAAAACTCTAAATCTAGCTGTTACTAAATTAATCCGCAACATATCAGAGGATAAACTCTCCATCAGCTCTTTTAGAATACAATTTATGATTCAAAAGCTAATGACGGATCGTCACAGGGTCGGCTCCTAGGGGGACTTCATTCTTTTACCTAGTGATTTAGTACATATTCTCCAAATGTTAATAGTGGGGGATAAGCCAGCCAGAAGCTACACTTTCCTGCAGAATATATAGGTCTGCTCTTATTTTGACTCTCATATATGCTTTGTAAATGTGTGCCCCCTCGTGAAAAAAATGCCCCCCCCCATTTCATTCATTCTGGAGCCGACCCAGGATCGTCAGATACCATTCTCACTCAGATCGGAGCTCTAGATCGGGATGTTTAGGAGCACGCTGCAAGCCATATCAAACTCTTTCTAACCCGCCGCCCCGGCTAGTCCAGGTAAAAAGTTGCTAGTTCCAGTATTCTATTTTATTCATCCTACTAAAGCTGAAGCTGCGGGGTAGAATTATAGCTCTACTCACATCATAAAGTGGACTTATGCTGATTAGTTTCCTGGAGCACTAACCCAGAACTGAGGGACAACGCATCCGCTTACCCTAGCAGTCGAAATGGAGGCCGCAATTGTTTCCATGCTATAGAACCTGGAGGCTCAGTTAGACACACACTCCTGTAACCTCCAAGAAACTCTCAAAGAAGAGTGGAGCTCATTGAGAGAAGAGTGTAACTCCCTGCAAAGACAACCTATGCCTACAGAAGACCACATTGCACCCTACCCTGCAAGCCATGATCGAGAGCATACAGCATTATTCACTGGCGATCTGGCGACTAAGGAGGACTCCCCAATTAATATCCCAGAAGAGAATATCAACCCGGTACAGATCAGGCTAGAGCGGTTAGAAGAAACTGCTACACAGCACGTAGCTGCAGAGCAAACAACTACCCCTGGAAAGACCACCTTATCGACACAAATAGAAGCCATGTGGGAAGAGGAATCAGACCAGCGGCAAGTGACTTTCATCAGACCCACTGACTCCTTCCTAATTCTTGAAGCGAACAGTCGATGTTTATAAAATCCATGTTTTTGTAGGGACGTTACATTGAGAGGCCACAACCCTGGACTACCGCCATAACAAGAATCACTATGAGTAGCTCCAAGATTTCACATAGTCAGGCCTGTACACATGATTTTCATTATGCTCATGGGACTCACCTCTGCCGTGTTACATACCCCCACCACAGCTCTTTTCATGCTTCAAAGGCTGGAATAGGGTAGTGAACTCGCAAGTATTATTGATTAACAGAATATGCAGCTTATCACATTATGATATTGGGTGTTTATGTGTTTGTTTTGCTTTTTTCTGCTCCTCCATTTTGTTTATATATACTCTGACTTTGTGTTGAGCAACTAACTTGATATTTATTTATATTTATATACTCCATACTGACCTGTTTATCATGTCACATTACCAGACCTAACACTAACTCATATGTTCCACAGTCTATCTATGCCTATTAAGGTTGCACATTCCTTAATAATTAGTATATAAGCTATCACTGCAGAGGGGTGACTATGACAGTGGCTTTCGTTCTTGTTATCAAAACTTATAAATTCTAAATGTACTTTATGCTAAACACTCATAATTACATCTATGCCAAATATGAGATCAAAGCCTCACCACGTTATATCTTTGCTGCAGCAATTCTGCCAAAATCATTTTTTTTGTCTTAGATATTATTATTGTTTGAAGTAGCTTATGACTTAGAGGATTATAAGCCTTCAATGCAAATAGTTAAGATACAGGTGTATGGTTACTTAAAGATTAACTAACTACATATGACTTAGAATATTTCACAATCACATACGTATATTTTATAGAGTCATATTATCCTGATGTAGTACAGGGTTCTTCAATCACTTTCTCTAATAAGGAAATCTGGCTTAGCGTATGGATAACAAATCCTTATAGTACACTTGTGGGAGTTGGTATTTAGAGAAATATAATTTTCGCCCTAATCTATCGTTTTTAGCGATGGCGGAACTTTGAACTAATCCCTTTACGAATACAACCCTACAAAAGTAAAGCATTTGCCTAAGTTGAACGACTAATACCCAATATACACAACTAATACGACTAATACTCAAGGAGCAATATATTATAATAATAGTTATGGATACCAAGCAATTTATAAGGCAGTTAAATATGTTTTTTATTAAGTGTTTAAGATGTTATTTGGGTGAAAAATGTACTCTGGTAGTCTTAGCTCTTACTATTAAAAAGTTTATGGGTTATATCCATGCGTTGGGCTAAATATTTGTACCCTGTACTCAAGCCTTATATGAGACCAGACCCCACTCCCTTAACTGCTTACTACAGCAATTCTCGTGACTTGTTTGTTTATATACACATATCCATATTTCTTACTAAATGAGAAATATCCTAGTATCATTCCTGTTACCATCACAAGATCTCTATTACGCTTGAGCATGCCTTCAATAATTGAGGTGACTATGATAGTGGCTTTAGTCTAAGGGATCTTGGAAGCCAGCTCAATCTTGGAACAAATCCAAGCAGAGCAGGAATCCCGCCGAGACAAAGTCGGCATGAAGGGGCGACCCCCGATCCATCTCTGGATTGCATAGGGGGCAGACTATCTGTGTTCGCAGAGGCTTGGATGCAAGATGTACAGGATCCTTGGGTTCTGGAGGTTATCACCCAGGGTTATAGGATAGGGTTTAAGACTCATCTACGCAGGGGCATATTCCTCCTGTAAAACCTATCCTCAAGACCAGAGAAGAGAGACGCCTTCCTAGAGTGCGTGAGGGATCTCTCCTCTCTCGTAGTAATCAGGCCGGTACCTCTAGCAGAAAGGGATCTAGGGTACTATTCAAACCTTTTTGTGGTCCCAAAAAAAGAGGGCACGTTCCGCACAATTCTGGACCTAAAGTGCCTAAATAAGTTTCTGTCAGTTCCATCATTCAAAATGCAGACGATCAGATCAATTCTACCCCTAGTTCAAGAGGGGCAATTTATGACGACAATAGACTTGAAGGAAGCTTACCTTCACGTGTCAATCCACAAGGACCACTTCAGGTTCCTAAGATTTACTTTTCTGGACCAACACTTTTGTGGCCCTACCGTTCGGTCTGGCGACTGCCCCAAGAGTCTTTACAAAGGTTCTGGGAGCGCTGCTCATGGTAGCGAGAGCCAGATGTATTGTGGTGGCTCCTTATCTGGATCTGCAGTCTCGCGGAGGACCACTCAAGGGCTCTTCTTCTTCTCCTTCGATCCTACGGATGGAAGATAAATGAGGGAAAGAGTTCTCCGGTTCCCAGCAACAGGGTGGAGTTCCTGGGTACGATAATAGATTCCATATCTATGAAGATATTCTTGACAGATCAGAGACGTTCCAAGATTGCGTCTAGCTGTCTTGTCCTTAAGACCTCCTCAAGGCCATTTGTGGCCAGGTGTATGGAGGTGATCGGGCTCATGGTTTGCAGCATAGATGTCATTCCTTTCGCCAGTTTCCATCTAAGACCTCTGCAGTTATGCATGTTGAGACAATGGAACGGTGATCACTCATATCTATCCCAGCAGATCTTTCTGGACAATCGAGCGATGGGAATCTCTTTCTTGGTGGGTCCGTCCGGGACAGCTGTCCCAGGGGACATCCTTCTTGAGACCATCCTGGGAGATTGTAACCACGGATGCAAGTCTATCAGGATGGGGAGCTGTTTGGGGTGCCAGAAAGGCACAGGGCAGGTGGACTCAAGAGGATACCGATAAATATCTTGGAACTATGAGCAATATTCCTTGCTCTGAGGGCTTGGCCCCTCTTGGGGTTGTCCCGTTTCATCAGATTCCAGTTGGACAACTTTACCTCGGTGGTGTATATAAACCATCAGGAACAAGAAGCTGCCTAGCCATGAGGGAGGTGTCTCGGATTCTGGAATGGGCAGAGACCCACAACTGCTCGCTTTCAGTGATCCACATTCCGGGTGTGGACAACTGGGAAGCAAATTTCCTCAGCAGACAATCGTTTCATCTGGGGGAATGGGCTCTCCATCCCCAGGTGTTTGTGGAGATCTGCAACAGATCGCAGTCTAGGAATCCCCAGGTAGAGCTGATAGATGCCTTAGCGGTACCTTGGGAGTTCAACCTTATTTACATTTTTCCCCCGTTTCCACTTCTTCCTCGTGTGGTGGCCCGCATCAAACAGGAGCAAGCTTCGACCATTCTGATTGCTTCGTTGTGGCCACGGAGCACGTGGTTTGTGGATCTGCTGAGAATGTCGTAGTCTCCTCCATGGAGGTTACCCTGTCGCAGAGATCTGCTGGTTCAGGGTCCTTTTCTCCACCAAAATCTTGATTCTCTGAGACTGACTGGGTGGAGATTGAATGCCTAGTCTTGGCCAAGAGAGGGTTCTCGGAAAGAGTAATTGATACTCTCATTCAGGCCAGGAAACTGGTCACTCGTTGCATCTATCATAAGGTGTGGAGGACCTATTTATCCTGGCGTGAGGAACGTGGATATCCCTGGCACAAGGTTAGGGTATCCAGGATTCTGACTTTTCTCCAAGATGGTCAGGATAAGGGTCTTGCCGCCAGTTCCTTAAAGGGACAGATTTCGGTTCTGTTACACAAGAAGCTAGCGGAGCTTCTTGATATTCAGTCCTTTGTTCAGGCTCTGTCTAGAATCAGACCGATATTTAGATCTTCTGCTCCTCCTTGGAGCTTAAATTTGGTTCTTAAGGTTTTGCAGTGGGCTCCGTTTGAGCCTATGCATGCGCTTGACATTAAGATTCTTTCCTGGAAGGTTCTATTTCTTCTGGCTATTGCTTCGGCTCGCAGAGTCTCTGAGTTAGCGGCCTTGCAATGTGAGCAACCTTACCTGGTTTTTCACGCTGATAAGGCTGTGCTTTGCACTGAGTTGGGGTTTCTTCCCAAGGTGGTGTCAGATCGTAACATCAATCAGGAAATAGTAGTTCCTTCCTTATGTCCTAACCCTTCTTCATCTAAGGAAATGTCAATTCATAACTTGGATGTAGTTCGAGCCTTTAAGATTTATCTTCAGGCCACAAGGGATTTCAGACAGACTTCATCTTTATTTGTTGTGTATTCAGGGAAGCGTAGGGGGCAGAGGGCCTCTTCCACTTCACTATCTTTTTGGTTGGGGAGCATTATCCGTTTGGCTTGTGAGACAGTGGGACATAAGACTCCTCAGAGGATTACGGCTCACTCATATAGGGCTGTGGCCTCTTCTTGGGCCTTTAAGAACGAGGCCTCTGTGGAGCAGATTTGTAAGGCGGCTACTTGTTCCTCCTTAAATACTTTTGCAAAATTTTACAAATTTTATGTTTTTGTTTCACGGAAGCTGTTTTTGGGTGAAAGGTTCTGCAGGCTGTGGTGCCCTCAGTATAGAGTCCGCCTCCTTTTACCCTCCCATTTTATTCATTCAGTGTCCTCTAGAGCTTGGGTATTTGTTCCCACAAGTAATGAATGAAGCAATGGACTCTCCTCCCATTAAGATGGAAAACATAAATTATGTTAATAATAATGCTTTAACTTCCATCTGTGGGAGGAGAGTCCACTGCTCCTGCCAGTTTCTCTGGTGGGCCGGACCTAAATTTAATTGTATTCTTCTGTCACCATTTATACCCTGATATTTCTCCTACTGTTCCTTGTTCCCTTGGCAGAATGACTGGGGGATGAGGGGAGTGGGGGAGGTATTTAAGCCTTTGGCTGGGGTGTCTTTGCCTCCTCCTGGTGACCAGGTTCTTAATTCCCACAAGTAATGAATGAAGCAGTGGACTCTCCTCCCACAGATGGAAATGAAATTATCAGGTAAGCATAATTTATGTTTTTTACCCATTCCCCAGTTTTGCATAACCAACACAGTTATATTAATATACTTTTCACCTCTTTGATTACCTTGTATCTAAGCTTCTGCAGACTGCCCCCTTATTTCAGATATTTTGACAGACTTGCATTTTAGCCAATCAGTGCTGACTCCTAGGTAACTTCACGGGCATGAGCACAATCGTATCTATGTGGCACACATGAACTAACACCCTCTAGTTGTAAAAAAAATCAAAATGCATTCAGAAAAGAGGTGGCCTTCAAGGGCTAAGATTTTAGCATATGAGGCTCCTAGGTTTAGCTTTCAACTAAGAATATCAAGAGAACAAAGCAAAATTGATGATAAAAGTGCATTGGAAAGTCGTTTAAAATTACAGGCCCTATCTGAATCATGAAAGTTTATTTTTGACTAGACTGACCCTTTAAGGGAATTTGGGACCACTAGAATGCAAATGACTATCCAAAGAACATTGGAGAAGGGAATATGAGCAGACTTTTAGTGCTTATCAGTAATTGTAATCGTTGTTTTCTATATAATTAATATGACTTATGCAATACTATTGTGTTTTATACATATCATTAACAGGCAAAATGCATTATTTGCAGTAAGCTCTTCAGATATGCACATTATTATGTAGAAAATTTAGGTTATATCAATAAAAAAAAACATTTCTACATTTCTAAAGAGGTTTATCATATTATTGAAAACTAAGCTTTATGCTTTAAAACCATAAGTAACTTGTTTTTCAACTTTATGAATTACAAAATGACTTTACAATCATCTTAAATGGGTTGCAAATATAGAATCTTATGCAATTTAAAGCCTAGGGACTTGAGTTCAAAGGCAAAATATGCCTGAAGTAAATCTGTTCTGCTGCAAGTCTTGGATCTCAGATATATTTTTATAGAAGAAAACATTGCAGAACTTTAAAGATTCTTGTGTCACCTTTTATGGCTTCAGCTTTAAATTGTGTTCACACAAAGAAAGGGGGAGCACTCAGTTTGCATGTTAAAAAAAGGAAAACAATGCAAAGGAAGTAATTAAAAGTGCTGAAAGGGAGACGCATGAAATCTAAACACACCTCTCAATAATAATACTGCTCCTAAACCTACCTACGTATGCTCTTCAACAAACAGAATGGAGTGATTTAATAGAGGTAAATTAGTAGATTGTAAACTATAGAGCTGTTTCCAAACCATGAAAATATAATTTTGACATTCATGTCTGTGTAAAAAAACCACAGTAAATAAATATCCTATGTTTCTCTACTTGAGTGGCAGAAAAGTAAATACATTTCATAAATACATCTGAATAAAAATGTCATCCTTCTAGTTGTCACCTAAAATGCTTGTTGTATAACAGTTGACTGTAAACAGAGGCGTGAATAGCAAAAATGGGTTTGAATTCTATAAAACATATTACAAGTCAACTATTCTCTAAATGTAAGTTTGTTGTAAAGTTGTTCTTTACAATTGACTTGCAAATAAAAAGTGGGCTAAAGTTTTTTTAATATATTTTTAATACCTATTACACAGCAATATTTTTTCTCCTTCTATCTTCCTATAGTTAGGATTTAAAGGGACATGAAACACATTGATATTGAAATATAAAATAATGCATACATTTATATATATATATATATATATATATATATATATATATATATATATAATTTCTTGAAATGAAGAGGCACTCTCAGTACATTCATTAAATATTGTTTCTTCAACTTTTTATTTTCATATCAGGTTAGGTGAACGTTTCATTTCAAGAAATTGTCTGTCTTTACATATAGAGAGAACCCTGCCAATAAACCAGAACAGTTAGTGCTTGGATCTTCAAAATTGGATATATATATATACTGTGGCAAGCCTTGTCTATTCCAGAAGCAAGTCCACATTGGCTCCTCCGAGTATGGAAAGTGGTGGGGGAAGTTTAGCAGTTGGAAATCAATTGCAACAAACAAGGTGGTAATGTCATAAATACAATTATGTGGACACCCTTACTTATTATTGAGTTCAGGTGTTTCAGCCACGCACATTGATAACAGGTGGTGCATAACATCCAGCACATAGCCATGAAATTTTCATAGACAAACGTTGACAGTACAATGGGTCACACTGAAGAGCTCAGTGACTTTGAACCTGGCACCGTCATAGGATGCTATCTTTGTCACAAGTCAGTTCATGAAATTTCTGCCCTACTAGATCTGTAAATGCTATTATTGTGAAGTGGATGCAACTACAAGCATCAGCAGCACAACCACAAATTGGTAGGCAACACAATCTAAGTGCATAGCTCCTAAAAATCACCTATTAAACAGCATCTGGAAGCAACATGAGCACAAAAACTGTGCATCTGGAGCTTCATGAAATGGATTTTCATTGCCGAGCAGCTGTACTCCAGCCCCCATCAACATACGCAATGCCAAAAGTAAACTGGATTGGTGTAAAGCATGCTGATGCCGCCACTGTACTCTGGAGCATTGGAAAAGTGTTCTCTGGAGTGACGAATCAAGCTTTACTACTTGACAGTCTGGTGGAAGAATCTGGGTGTGGCAGATGTCAGGAGAATAGTGATGTCGCAAACATAAAAATTTGAGTTCACGAACGGCGAATGCGAACTTCCGCAAATTTTCGCGAACCGGGCGAACCGCCATAGACTTCAATAGGAAGGCGAATTTTAAAACCCACAGGGACTCTTTCTGGCCACAATAGTGATGGAAAAGTTGTTTCAAGGGGACTAACACCTGGACTGTGGCATGCCGGAGGGGGATCCATGGCAAAACTCCCATGGAAAATTACATAGTTGATGCAGAGTCTGGTTTTAATCCATAAAGGGCATAAATCACCTAACATTCCTAAATTGTTTGGAATAACGTGCTTTAAAACATCAGGTATGATGTTGTATTGATCAGGCAGTGTAAGGGTTACGCCCGCTTCACAGTGCCTAGTGTAGGTGATATACCTGCCCTGACCATGCTTTGCAGACCAGGTATCAGTGGTCAGATGGACCCTTGCCCCAACACTGTGTGCCAGACATGCCATTATAGCAGACTTATATGGCTTTGGCGTTGCTTTTTGGTAATTAGAAGGCTGCTAAATGCCACTGCGCACCACATGTGTTTTATGCCCAGCAGTGAAGGGGTTAAATAGGGAGCATGTAGGGAGCTTGTAGAGTTAATTTTAGCTTAAGTGTAGTGTAGTAGACAACCCAAAGTATTGATCTAGGCCCATTTTGGTATATTTCATGCCACCATTTCACCGCCAAATGCGATCAAATAAAAAATAATTGTTCACTTTTTCACAAACTTTAGGTTTCTCACAGAAATTATTTACAAACAACTCATGCAATTATGGCATAAATGGTTGTAAATGCTTCTCTGGGATCCCCTTTGTTCAGAAATAGCAGACTTATATGGCTTTGGCATTGCTTTTTGGTAATTAGAAGGCTGCTAAATGACACTGCGCACCACACGTGTTTTATGCCCAGCAGTGAAGGGGTTAATTAGGGAGCATGTAGGGAGCTTGTAGAGTTAATTTTAGCTTAAGTGTAGTGTAGTAGACAACCCAAAGTATTACTCTAGGCCCATTTTGGTATATTTCATGCCACCATTTCACCGCCAAATGCGATCAAATTTAAAAAAAAACTTAAATTTTTTAGCAATTTTAGGTTTCTCACTGAAATTATTTACAAACAGCTTGTGCAATTATGGCACAAATGGTTGTAAATGCTTCTCTGGGATCCCCTTTGTTCAGAAATAGCAGACATATATGACTTTGGCGTTGCTTTCTGGTAATTAGAAGGCAGCTAAATGCTGCTGCGCATCACACGTGTATTATGGCTAGCAGTGAAGGGGTTAATTAGGTAGTTTGTAGGGAGCTTGCAGGGTTAATTTTAGCTTTAGTGTAGAGATCAGCCTCCCACCTGACACATCAGACCCCCTGATCCCTCCCAAACAGCTCCCTTCCCTCCCCCACCCCACAATTGTCCCCGCCATCTTAAGTACTGGCAGAAAGTCTGCCAGTACTAAAATAAAAGGGTTTTTTAAAAAATAAATAATTTTTTTTAGCATATTTACATATGCTGTGGTGTAGCATCTCCCCTTAGCCCCCAACCTCCCTGATCCCCCCAAAACAGCTCTCTAACCCTCCCCATCTGCCTTATTGGCGGCCATCTTGGGTACTGGCAGCTGTCTGCTATTATTTCACAGTCAAAAAAGTGTTGTTTTTTTTAAATGTACACTACTGTGTGGCACTGGGCAAGTGGGCACAGTATACGCTGTGAGCCTGACACACACGCTGACAGGCAAGCAACTGCAATTAGATTACACAGGGAAAAAAAAAAAAGCAGACTGATGTTCTAGCCCTAAAAAGGGCTTTTTGGGGTGCTGTCCTTACAGCAGAGATCAGATGAGTCCTTCAGGACTGTAGTGGACACTGAATACATTAGCCTAGCTATCGATTTCCCTATTAAATCAGCAGCAGCTACACTGTCCCTCCTCTCACTAAGAATGCAGCTTCCGAATGAATCTAAAATGGATGCTGTCCAGGAGGTGGGAGGGTATGAGAGGGAGGGTCTGCTGCTGATTGGCTGGAATGTGTCTTCTGACTGTGAGGTACAGGGTCAAAGTTTACTCAATGATGAGGAATAGGGGCGGACCGAACATCGCATATGTTCGCCGTCCGCCGCAAACGCGAACATGCTATGTTCGCCAGGAACTATTCACCGGCAAACTATTCGCGACATCACTACAGGAGAACACTACCTACCTGAATGCATAGTGTATGCATAGAGTAGGAATAATGGTCTTGTGCTGTTTTTCATGCTTGACGATAGCCTCTTAGTTCCAATAAAGGGTCATATCAACACTTTCATTAGTTATTCACTAGAGTACTGACACTATTAGAACTATATGATAACCTACTTGTAGCACTTCATATGCACTTTACATGCACTAACCTTATTTCCTTATTCTTTTTCTTTATAAAGTCCTATTATACGTTACGTATTAGATATTTTCACTAAATCTTAGACACTCACTTTAGGACATCTACGTACTGCTATTTAAGCATTTATATGCCTTTACGTATTTGATACCAGGTAAATTATACTTTTGCTCATGAGAGAGTTATTAGAGCATTTTTATCTCTTTTTTTAATATGGTTTTATGAGAGCAATTTTTATGTTATTTTTCTAGGGGAGACGTCCCATTTTTAAATTTTAGCATTTCATTAATGTTTAAATAACTTGTTTGCCAATTACTTGTTTGCTAATTATAAGATCAATACATTGTTGTAAGATTTCTTAAAATTGAATTTGTGTTATCACTCTCCAGTCCTCTATCGCTCTAAGGTTGAGCGCTCCTTGTCCATATATTCTGTGGTATTAGAGTAGGAATAATGGTCTTGTGCTGTTTTTCATGGTTTAGGATAGCCTCTTAGTTCCAATAAAGGGTCATCTTATTGCTACTGGATACAAATACATTTTAGACAACGGGGTGCTTCTAATGTTGTGGCAACAGTTTGGTGAAAGCCCTTTCCTGTTCAAGCATGACTGTGCTCCTGTGCACAGAGCACGGTTCATGAAGATATGGTCTGATGAGTTTGGTGTGGAGGAACTTGAACGGTCTGTACAGAGCCCTAAACTCAACCCCATTGAACACCAACTGTGAGCCAGACCTTCTCGTCTAACATCAATATATGACCTCTCAAATGCTCTTTTGGATGAATGGGCACAAATTCCCACACACTTCAAAAGGAGAGCTGAGGCTGTTATAGTTGCAAAGGGGGGTAACTCCATATTAATACTCATGATTTTTTACTGGTATGTTCAACAAGCTTATATAGGTGTGATAGCCAGGTGGCCACATACTTTTGGCCTGATATTGTTAAGTTCACACTCATCTAGTATATTAAATTATTGTTCTACAGAAAAGTAATGTAATTAAAAGGTATTTTGTCCATTTAAGAACTTACTATAGCAATTTGAATAGTTAAAAATGCATGCACACCCATTATGCAAAACAAAAGTCAGCTGAAAAGTCAGCTCTTTATGAAAAGACCCCTGAATGAATCAAAGGAACTGTTCATAATACAAACTATATTCCAGGGATGTAGCAGACCAGACATTTGCTTAGTATATAAGGGCTAAAGTTTTATAAGCAGAGACAATAGTAGAGGAGATAATAAAACAAATAATCCCATGTTAAAATGCAGCAGTGAGAAGAAAATGATATTGAGAAATCAAAGGCAATGAGCAAAGAGACAGCACAAAATACACTGTAGAGTAAGCCAGTTTATAAATATTACGTATATTAATCCACACTATTGTAATAGTCAATATTGTAAGCTAATAATGAGATAACCTAAGGCAATATATTGATTACTGGATAGGAGCATGATAAAAAATATATACTTTCTGTTTAAACATTGTCAATCTATTCACTGCCCAATGTGACAAATCATTTAATCATTATATGTTTAAACAGTCTAAATAATAGTACTGGAATCAAATGTTGCACTAAGGCTTGCCCTAACCTTTACTAACATAAATAGGTTACTGTACATAGAGGGTTTTTTTCTTAGATTGTATTAATCAGTCTAGCCACTAAATGTAATAACTATTCTGGGAGTACGTTAACAAGTACACGATCTTGGGAATCAAAATTATTTATACAACTTTGCTACTATCAAGCTAGAAATAAGATATATCTCAAATTATTTTCATATATTTAACCTGTCTTATACAAAGGGAAATTAAAAATTGCAACATGTAAGGACTTCAGTACAATTTATATTATAAAATAATTTTCTTTCCATCTCTGCAACTCTAGAATAGCATTTAAAGCCTTAGATTTACATTCCACTAAATCCCTTAAGGACCAGGCATTTTAGACTAAAACTTCCCCAAAAGACCAGAGCATTTTTATAATTTTCCCCATCACTATATTTAAACAGAAATAGAGCCTTGTTTTTTTTTCATTTACCTATCAAAACTATATTTTTTTTAGTAAACAACTCAAAGTATTGATCTAGGCCCATTTTGGTATATTTCATGTCGCCATTTCACCACCAAATGCGATTGAATAAAAAAAATTGTTAGCTTTTTCACAAACTTTAGGTTTCTCACTAAAATTATTTACAAACAGCTTGTGCAATCATGGCACAAATGGTTGTAAAAGCTTCTCTTTGTTCAGAAATAGCAGACATATATGGCTTTGTCGTTGCTGTTTGGTAATTAGAAGGCCACTAATTGCAGCTGCGCACCACACTTATATTATCCCCAGCAGTGAAGGGGTTAATTAGATAACTTGTAAGGTTAATTTTAGCTTTAGTGAGGTCAGCCTCCCACCTGACACTTCCCACCCCTTGATCCCTCTGAAACCGCTCTCTTCCCTCCCCCACCCCCCAATGGTCACCCCCATCTTAAGTATTGGCAGACAGTCTGCCTATATTATTATTTTCCTTAGTGTAGGATTACCCCCTTACCTTCCCAACTCCCTGATCCCTCCCAAAAAGCTCTCTAACCCTCCCCCTCTACCTAATTACCACCATCTTAGATACTTGCAGCTGTCTGCCAGTACCCAGTTTTCCAAAGTTTGTCTTTTTTATTTAATTTAAAAAAAATTACTTTTTCTGTAGTGTAGCTGTCCCACACCTCATTTACCCCCCTCCCAGATCGATTTCCCACCCTCTAATCCCACCTCCACTGTATGATCCCTCTCTCCCTCCTCCCCCCTTTCCTTCTTATACCTCCCTGCTGCTCTCAGAGGTTTTTTTTCTGTAGCTTTTCTGAGGTTGTGGACGGGTTTGCAATCTCAGTAGTGGGGCCGGGTTTGCTTAGAGTGGCTCTTGGCGTGTCCTCGACAGGGTCAGGCATACCACAGAAGGGGTCCTGTGGGTGGGGCTATGCAGGGCGTGGGCCTGTGGAGCATAGGCGGCTGGTAGTGGGAAAAGCAGGGGGAAGGCTATGATGGGGGCAGTCATTATGCTAGAGACCTAGTGCTCCCCCTGGTGACGTCACTGGGAATCTGCAAGGCATCATGAAACCAAGCTTAACAATGTTTCGCCCTGGAAAGAGGCCTGGTTGGAGTAGGCCAGTATATGTCCATAGGTGTACTGTAGCCATAATTGATCTGATGCAGAATGTTAAAACCAGAACAACCTGCTGTTTTACCAAAAACAATGTTATCTCCACATTTAAAGTGTTAGATATGCTCAGAACCTAGATTAGGATTTACCAGTAAATCTCTAATTTACTAGAAATACAAGATTGTTGTGAGATTTCTTATTTTCCCATAGCCATTCGTGAGGTTATTACATTAAATTAAAAGAAGTGTGCAACTGTTTTAGAATAATCTGCAACTGAGGTCTGAACACCAGTAAAACATGTATTCTGCATTAATGAGATTAAGATCAAAAGTATAAGATTAGAGTATTAAGTGCAAGCTTAAAAGTACAGGAAACCCTAAAAAAATCATGATTTGGATAGAACATACAATTTTAAACAACTTTCCAATTTACTCCTATTATCAAATTTGCTCCATTATTACCTTGTTATCCTTTGCTGAAGGAACAGAAATGCACTGCTGGCAGCTAGCTGAACATATCTAGTTAGCCAATCACAAGAGACAAATGTGTACAGGCACCAATTAGCAGCGAGCTCCCACTAAATTAGGAAATGTGTGTATTCTTTTTCAACAAGGGATACCAAGAAAATGAAGCACATTTAAAAATAGGAGTGAATTTAAAAGTGTCTTAAAATTACATTCTCTATCTGAATCATGCAAGTTTAATTTTGACTTTCATATCCCTTTAAATTTGACTATACATTAACAGGGCAGTTTACCCTAATTTTTTCTCCCCTCTAATTTTTCCCAATGATCCATTTTACCTGTTGGAGTGCATTGTATTTTTTAAAAATAGCTACTTTACCATTTATTTTGGAATTTGAAATAGCTGATTTTGCCTATGGTATCTCTAACTATACTGAAAGATCTATATTTAAGTGTTGGCTATATAAAATCTCTGTAAGCATAGCCAGCAGAAGAAACTACACTCCAGTTGGGGTAAAAGGGATAAATAGTAAAATATTAATTTTCAATTGTTCTCTCTAAGGCCAGATAATCTAAAGTGCCACAAGGTGGCAAAATATTCCAAAGGGATCTGTCGCCATGTTGAGAAAGCTGAAAAAATATTCCAAGCAACTCACAATATTTAAAGGGACAGTCAACACCCGATGCCACTTAACTCCATACCTTAGATCAGTAATAGAAGATGCAGCTGCACTGCATTCCATGTTGATTAGTGCTAACGGTATTGGAGTAATCACCCAAAATACATACATTTATTCCATGTAGATATGGCCGCCAAACTCCTCCCCCTCCTCCTTCGTCCCCTTCTCTAATCTTTTCCATGCTCGTTCATGTTCGAAAGGGTGACGTTGCTGTTTTGATAATGCGCATGCGTATTATGTTCTGCCCGCCCACAAATGCAAGTCGAAATCGGAAGTGCACTGTGCTTACCTTAGTGGCTAGATCGCGTCCATCTGCTAATAGTAGCCTACATCTTTTTTTGTATATAGGTATTTATATTTACCATTGTAATAAACATTCACTATCTTTTTTTCTAGCGATTACCCTAAATGTAATATGGCAATAATATGTTTAATATTGAAACAAACGTTTCGTTCTTTTGGTTCCTAATCGATTGCGCATGCGCGATTCGCCGTGAACGCAGGTTAACAAACCGACCAAGGATTTGATTATGATTGGGGGATTGTTTAAAAAAGAAAGTAAATACGTAACAGTGGGGGGAGTTTGGAGGCCATATCTACATGGAATACATGTATGTATTTTGGGTGATTACTCCAATACCGTTAGCTCTAATCAACATGCAATGTGGTGCAGCTGCATCTTCTATTCCTGATCTAAGGTATGGAGTTAAGTTGCATCGGGTGGTGACTGTCCCTTTAAAGGCAGCTTTGCCATGAGGCATTTTATTATACATCGCAATGGGATGAAATTAAATATTCCAAGCAGCATTGCCACCTACATTGAGGATGTAAAGTAAAGGATCCCTTTTAAATATATCACCCAACCTAATAAACATAACTAATAACTCCTACCCACCAATACCCCCACCTCAAACTACCCCTAACCTATTAGCCCCCTAACTGCCAATACCACCAATGCAAACTCTCTCTAATCTATTACCCCTAACCACCAATATCTGACCACAAACTACACCTAACCGCCAATACTCCCATTGCAAACTACCTCTACTCTAGTTAACGCCCTAACAGCTAGCCCCCCAACACCCCTAACCTATGACCATCAGACACAAAATAAAAACAATACCATTACCAAAAATAAAAAAGCATTAACAAAATTAAAAAACCCAACCTCTAGGCCTATCCCCTTAAAAAAAAAAAAGCACAGCCCTAAAAAAAATCCTATACCAACACTAAAACCTACTCTAAAAAATTCCCTGAAAAGGGAATTTGTAGGGCACTGCCCTAGTTAAAGTGATTATCTCCTTTCCCTCAAATATACCCTATACTAAAACTAAAGTAACCCATCCCCCCAAAAAAATAACCTATCTTTAAAATAACATATCCTAAAAATATGCACTGGAAAGGTCATCAATGATAAAGCTCTTTTGCTTAAAAAATAAAAAAATAAACTGTCCTAAAAAAGGATGCCCTAAAAAGGGCATCAGCTATTTTTCTAACCCTAAACTACAAAAAAAAACCTAATGCTAAACCCCAAAGTTTCTACTCACCAAAAAACTGCTGCTTCTCCAAGGCGACGCTCCTCTTCAACCTTCATTCATGGTGGCGCTCCACTGGGGCATTCCCCTTCCATCTTCTTCTATCCGATGTTTCTTCTTTTCTTCTTATCCTCCATCTGATGTTCTCTTCATGTAGTCGCTGCAGCATTCAAATCAGCCAATAGAAATGCAAAGGCACCCCTATATAAGGGGAAACCTCGCATTCAAGCTTCAGTGTGCTGCACTCACCTCATGAAGAGGACATCGGATGGAAGAAGAAAAGAAGAAGCATTGGATGGAAGATGGAAGAAGACAGGTCAGATAGAAGAGGAAAGCTCCAGCGGAGCGCAGCTATGGAGAAGCAGCAGCCAACCTAGGAGCCAGATTCAAATTTGGTGAGTAGAAACTTTGGGGTTTAGTGTTATGTTTTTTTTTTTTGGGAGGGGGGTAGTTTAGGGTTAGCAAAAGAGCTAATGTTTTTTTTTTTTTGGGGGGGGGTAGTTTAGGGTTAGCAAAAGAGCAAAAGAGCTAAATCACTGATGCATCTTTTGGATAGGGTTTTTTAAAGGTAGCGTTTTTTTGGGGGGTGGGGGTTACTTTGGGTGTTGTATAGTATAAGGCACTGCCTGAAAAATTCCCTAGTTTTAGGATAGGAATCACTGTTGTTGTTTTTTTAGTAATGTGTTTTTTATTTGTAATGCTAGTATTTTTTTGTAGCTTAGGGGGTGTTAGGTTAGGGGTCATAAGGGGTAAATGTTAGGGACTTAATTAGTGAAGGGGTAGTTGATGATTAGGTTAATAGGTTATGGCAGATTAGGGGTTTATAGGATAGCAGTGTTAGGATGCGCTGGGGGTGAGGGCACGTAAGGGGTTAATAGTTTAGAGGAGCATTGTATGTGTATAAAATGTCTAAATTCTATGCATTTTCTTATATAATGCATATTCTTTTAAGTAGTGTATAGATTTTTTTAAACAGACGTTTTTTCTGTGTTCTTTTTTTTTAATTTTAAACATTAATATTTATTTTTCTAAATATAATTATGTTATCAAAGTCAGTAGCCACAACCTTAAATATTTACATAACGGCATTTGTTTAACTTTGCAAAGTTAAAGATTATGCAGTTATGTAACACTATAAAGCTGAGGCTACTGTCTTTAATAACATAATTATATTTAGAAAAATTATTGTTAATGTTTAAAATAGAGAAAAGAACATGGAAAAAAACAATACTTAAAATAATATGCATTATACAAGAAATTGCATATAATTGTATATACATGTATTAAAGGGACAGTACACTGTAAAATTGTTTTTCCATTAATGTATTTTAAATGACTTGTTATACCAACTGCAGAGTATAAAATATTTGAGAAATTCCATTTTCATGCTTATTTATGTATATGAAGTAGCTGATTTTGTGCTTTGAAACCACAGCCTATTACAATGGGTTGAACTTAAAGGTGATATCAGATCTCATTATGTTCTAAGTTTTTGGCTGGAACACCAAAGCTCAATACATAGAGAGAACAATGGAAAATTATCATTTTATTACTTAACTATCCTGCATCCCACTGAGAGTGTAATCTCATCTGCTGGCTGTGTATACTTAGGCTATTTAATAGCCTATACTCCAGTATTAATTTCTTCAGTGTAGGTGCCGATACCACAGGCTAAATCAGCTATTTTAAATGCTGAAATAGGAGTAAAGGAGCTACTTGTAACCAATTTAATACACTCTACCAGGTTAAAAGGATCATTGGGAATAATTTAAAGGGGAGAAATTTTTGGGGTGAACTGTCCCTTTAACATAGCTCCTATATTTATAGGAAGTTTTTTTCTTGGCTTTATTAGCAAAGTAGATCACAGACATGATGTAGAGATAGGTGTTCTGTAGGAATTAGCTGGGTATTCTAGGGTAGTAACCTGCATTTTAATGGGCTAAAATTGCCAGTAGTTCGATATATTCAAAGCGCTGCCCTGCAGGTTATGTACATGTTTTCAGCCATATTTGTCTCACCAACTTTTCTGTGGCGAGATTTTCCAGTGTGAAGCAGGTAGTGTAAGTTTAGTTACAGCTAGGCTAGATCTGTATTATTTGAAGTTTTTCTACACTGAAACCACTTTTTGCTTCAGTGAATGTACTGTCTGTGCTGTATAGGAAGACTCTGCTGATATTGCCGACGAGGTGCGATGTTGGTGGAGTATTGCAGAAGCTGCAATCCCTATTATTTCCTATGGGAGATACTTTGACACTTGTCTGCATTTCACAGGTCAGCCCCCTTTTTTCAAATACATCACCAGACCGACGGGCTGTGAGCCTTGTGAGGCCAAAAAGGCATTTTCCCATTGGTCTGTTGATGTTTTGAATATCGGGGCCTCAGTATTGGGCTTTGGTATACAGACAGAGATAATATAAAGAAGCACGTGTGTACAGAAAGTGATAAAATAGGGATTTCCCTACGAGCTCAACCCATTTTAATGGTTTGTGGTATCAAAGAAGAGAAGCAGCTATTTCATATACAAAAATAAACCCAAACAAGCTATTCCTCATACTTTGTATAATTCGCAGTTGGTAAAACAAGCGATCGGAAATACATTAAGGAAAAAACAATTTTGCAGTAGACTATCCCTTTAACGGATTACTCCAACAAGCGTTGTGAAAAAGTAGATAGCACCTCCAGCCGCCCACAGCACATTGCTTTCTTCAATGAGGTGACGTTTCGACTTCTAGACTAATAGCTGTGCGTGTCAACTGACATCCTAGCATGGCTATTGGCCTAGAGTTGAAAATGTCACCTCATTGGAGAAAGCGATGTGCAGTGGGCGGCTTTGTTAGCGATCTACTTTGCTGACAGATAGGGTGAGTTTCATATTGTTTTTTACATAATGATGAAATAAACTAATGTTTATTTTTAGTGATGGTAAATCCTAATTTTGTTATACGCTTGGGTTTACTATCACTTAAGGAAACCTAAAATGTGGAAACTGTCATTAAACCCTTTAAGCAGCTATATATCTATTAAAGAGACTAAAAACCCCAAAAAATGTTTTTGTGATTCAGATAGAGCATAAAATAAAAAAAATGCAATTTACTTCTATCATCAAATTGTATTTGTTTTCTTGTAAACCTTTGTTGAAAAGCAGGAAGGCAAATTCAGGAGTGCAGTATTATATGGCAATGGTTTTGCAACAATGTTATACATTAGCAAGAGCACTATTTCCTGTAGTGATCCAGATATATGCACACTATCAATCTAGATAGCTCTTCAACAAACAATAACAAGAGAGAAAAGCAAATTTGATAAGAGAAGAAAACTGGAAATGTTTTTAAAATTGTGTTCTCTATCTGAACCATGAAAGAAAAATGTTGGGTGTCATATCCCTTTAACATATATTAGTGTGTAGTAGTCATTACTATGAGCTATTTTTTATATTGTTTTTCTAATCTGTATGACTGCCTATTTATAACTTGTGTCTGTATTGTACAGTGCAATGTTACATCTTTAACAAATAAAAGTAAACAAAATAGAATATGTTTTTCACTGATACATTGCATTCATTAAAAAAATAAAAAGACCAAAAAGGTGTTGAGATCTCAAAAATGTTAGCAGGGACCCTGCTCAAAGAATTTGCAATTATTATATCCTATGTCCTGTGACTGCAGTAGACACACAGTGCAGACAGCATTGCCTTCACTAAACAGCATTGTGAGGGAAGATTATCATAGCTTTTACAAGTTGTCATTCCTGAACCACCCATTAGACAAATACATGAAAATAAGATGAATAAGACATCACAGGTTATTGTTTGTAGACGCAGGTAGCTCAAAGAATGGTGCTCTTGGCATGCAAAGTGATGTGATCTGCTTGTTATATATTTAAAGGGACAGTAAACACCTTGAGATTTTATTAATAACATTTAGTTATGCAGAATGAAACAACTTTGTCTTGTAATTACAAGGTGTTTACTGTCCCTATAAGGCATCTTGAAGCTAGAGACAATACTTAAAGTGATGGTAAGGCTAATCAAATGCCATATATGTAATATTTGCCAATTAAAAAGTATATGTGTACCTTTTTTTTTTTCAATCTATCCATGAAAAGGGTTAAATCTGTGCCTATAATAATGCTTCTATTACAATGTTATGCTGGCCCACTGGGATGAACTCTTTTTTTTTTATTTTAAAAGACAATTTTCAATTCCAATGATTAACCAATTAGTGTGTGTGTCATATGACATTCTTGAAGTCCAGCCATTTGAGAGCCCTTAAGAAGAGAGTGGGTGGGACTGCTCTCTATGTCACAGCCCAGCCAAAAGAGGAAATTAAGGGGGCGGAGGAACAGAAGATACCAAGTAGGATTATAAATCTTCTTTTATAATATATATATACCGTATATATATATATATATATTTATATATATATATATATATATGTGTGTGTTATGGGTAAAGTCAGATAATATCCGGGTAATCCTAGGATTACACAGATAAATCTGACATTCCCAAGTGGCTGTGGGTAAAGCCAGATGTACTTTAATTCTCCCATCTACACTATTTTTTTTGCTTCCGTCTGGGGGGGGGGGGGGTGTTCAAGAAAGGCGCCGGCCGATGCTCTGGCATCCACCCCAAGTGAACCTTGGGGAATCATGTTTACAAGGGGGGCTTTGCCCCCTTGAACCCCCCAGGCGGAAGATGGGGGAATTACAGTGCATCGTATATATGTTGGATGCAGTGACTCGATAAAGCGCATGCACTCTGAGGGGATTTATGATCTTATATCGGACTTTACCCACAGCCGCTTGGATAATGTCCATTTTATCTGGGTAATCCTAGGATATATACACTTTTTAAAAGACTAATTATGCATGGTTTGCTTGTACACTACATTTTTTTTTAAATGCAACATTCTTAAAGTTTGAAATGAACCATCACTTTATTATAACATTTCAAAGAACTGTATGTTTTTTCACAGTTGATGTAGCCGGATTTTCAACATATTTGCTTATTTTTAGGTGGTGGTGGAATGTGAACATTATATATTGGAAAATTTTATTTTCAGTAAGACACTCAATCATTTACAGTAATAGCTATTAATATCAGTTAGCCACTTTAATCTTTAGATAACACATATATTTAGTTTGATATGTTAGGACAAATAAAATCTGCACCCTCTGGAATTTCCAATAGTGTGTAATTTATACTAGTGACATTTTTGGACCAAATTCCTTTCCTTTGACCTACTAGAATGATACTAATAAACACGTTTGAATAACTTAAACCCCACCCCTGTGCAACAAGATTGCACTATTAGGTGATAAGGATACCTAGCAACCAATTAAAACACCTACACAGTTCTACTCAAACACAGTCAGATTAACTGGGACTAAGCTAGGTCACAAATCAGAATGACACAAATAATCCTCAAATATGGCAGATAACAGACACGTTATTTTCATCTAGTGTTACTTCATTACTTAACCCCTTAGGGACCAGACCGTTTTTCAATTTTCTTACCGTTAAGGACCAGGGCTGTTTATACATTTCTGCAGTGTTTGTGTTTAGCTGTAATTTTCCTCTTACTCATTTACTGTACCCACACATATTATATTCCGCCATTAAATGGACTTTTTAAAGATACCATTATTTTCATCATATCCTATCATTTACAATATATATATATATATATATATATATATATATATATATATATATATATATATATAAATATATATATATATATAATGAAAAAATTTCAAAAAACACACTTTTTCCAAATTTGACCCCCAATATCTGTTACACATCTACAACCACCAAAAAACACCCTTGCTAAATAGTTTTTAAATTTTGTCCTGAGTTTAGAAATACCCAATGTTTACAAGTTCTTTGATTTTTTTGCAAGTTATAGGGCAATATGTACAAGTAGCACTTTGCTATTTCCAAACCATTTTTTTTTCAATTTTTTTTGACACAAATAGCAATTTAAGAATACATGTACTGAAAACATTAAGGGTTACTGCCAAAGAACATACCAATATGTGTTCAGCATGTATAGGTGTGTCAGGTTCTCTGGGGGCTAAAAGGCCTTATTTTTAGGGGGCGCATTCCAGTTTTCCAACTTGGAATTTTCACATCTGGTCATCATGCACCCATGTCCTATTTTGAACATTTTTGAAGCTGGCCAATGTAATTTACCCCAATCAAACCATATATTTTTGAAAAGTAGAGACACTATGGTATTTTAAATGCTGGTATTTTAACACTTTACATGTAATAATTCTATCACAAGTCTTTGTCAAACTTTTGGGTAGTCATTTTTTTGTGTTATTTTTCACACACATTGTACTTTAGGCATGGATTCGCAGTTCCTGTTATGTGTTACTGCCAAATAACACCTCAATATGTTTTCAACAACATCTCCTGAGTACAGTGATACCACCCATGAATAGTTTTGTCAGGTTCTCTGGGGGCTAAAGGCCTTATATTTAGGGTGCGCATTCCAGTTTTCCAACTTGGAATTTTCACATCTGTCATCAAGAACCCATGTCCTATTTGGGACATTTTTAAAGCCGACCAATGTAATTTACCCCCCATCAAACCGTATATTTTTGAAAAGTAGACACCCTAGGGTATTTCAAATGCTGGTATTTTAACACTTTCCATGCACTAATTCTACCACCAGCCTTTGTCAAACTTTTGGCTAGTCATTTTTTGTGTTATTTTTCACACATGTACTTTAGGCATATATTCTCAGTTCCTGTTATGTGTTATTGCCAAAGAATACCTTAATATGTGTTCAGCAACATCTACTGAGTACAGTGATACCACCCATTAATAGGTGTGTTGGGTTTTCTGGGGGCTAAAAGGCCTTATTTTTAGGGGGCGCAATCCAGTTTTCCAACTTGGAATTTTCACATCTGGTCATCATGCACCCATGTCCTATTTTGGACATTTTTTAAGCTGGTCAATGTAAATTACCCCCATCAAACCATATATTTTTGAAAAGTAGGCACCCTAGGGTATTTCAAATGCTGGTATTTTAACACTTTCCATGCATTAATTCTACCACCAGTCTTTGTCAAGCTTTTGGGTAGTCATTTTTTTGTGTTATTTTTCACACACATTGTAATTTAGGCATGGATTCTCAGTTCCTGCCAAAGAACACCCTATGCATGGTTTGTTGGCTTGTTTGGGGGTGCAATGCCAAACTTCTGACATGTGTTAGTGTTTTTTTTAATTTGACATATCTTCTTTGCCTATTTTCTTTTTGGGGGCCTTTTTACGCACCCCAATTTATTTGCTTGCCATGAACGTGCATATATTTAAAAAGTTGTCATCCTAAGGTAATATATATGTAGTATTTTGATGCCTTTGATGCAACTGTTTTAGCCAAAAAAAATTGAGAAAGCGTGTGGTGGTAATTTTTCATTTTTACACACATATTGATTTTTTACTGTGATTTAAGAGAGCCTGTTTAAAGTTATTGCAAAAAACACTCCAGGTTGTTCTCTGCAAGACCTCCTGAGTACACTCATGTCCCCCATGCATAGGTTTGCCAGGATTTTGGGAAGGTTCAGTTACAATTGTATAACTTGTAATTTGAGTTGAAATTGAGAGTATTTCTTCTGATAGGCCTATCTTTAGTTTGGGGCATATTGCATACCCCAGTTTGATTTATTGCCATGAAAGTGTATATATTTGAAACGTTGACACCCCGAGGTATTGTATATGGATTTCTTTGATTCCTTTGATGCAACCATTTTAGCCAAAAAAATTGGAAAAAATGTATGGTGGTAATTATTCCATTTTCATTTTTACACACACATTGCTTTTTGACTATGATTTTAGAGAGCCTGTTGTCGGTTATGGTAAGAAAACAAAAGGACAGGTTGTTTTCTGCAATGCTTCCTGAGTACACTAATGCCCCCATGCATAGGTTTGACAGGGGTTTTGGTAAAATACAGCACCAATTTTAGAACTTATAAAAAATAGAGCAGTGAAATCTAAAAGTCTGGCACAGTAAAAGTAAAAACACAAACAAACTCAGGAACAGTAAATGTAAACAAAAACAAGAAACTGAACAGGGTTTGCTTTTTTGAACAACAAAAAAGCGTTGTGGGTTGCAATCTGTATTAACTAAATTGCCACCTTTTTGTACCTGCTAGGTCAACCCCACCCATATGCCAGTTATAAGCCTTGATGCACACTGGCTTCCTTGTGCTCGCAGCTCTGCCACATACAGAGACCTCCACAGTCCTCTCTGAGTGGATGGTGGTAAGAAGGTAAATATCCTTCTTGTCTCTGTACTTAACTGCCATCAGCTCCTCTTGGCACAGAGCTGAGGTCTCCCCACTTCATAGCCGGGTGCGTGCAAGTTGTTCAGGGAAACCTGCGCGGTTCTTTCTGATTGTACCTTAAGCTACTGTATCAAAACAATACAGTAGCTTGAACAAAGGGACACTTGTATAAAAATTGTCTAGATAAAAGTGGTACCCTTTGTTCATCAGGGGTAAAATCAGGTCCCAGACAATCTTGCCACTGGTTCCCATATGTTCTGGGCAACCTGGAGGGTCAAGGTGGCTATACTTTTCCTCGTACACCACGAATGCCTGAGTATACCCAGTCTTGCAGAGCTTATACACTTTTACACCATACCTGGAGCGCTTGAAAGGAATATACTGCTTGAATCCCAGCCTTCTCTTATACTTCATCGGGGATTCATCCATGCATATATTCCTTCCAGGTGTATAAGCCTCTGCAAACCTGGCAGCAAAGTGGTTAATCAGGGGGCGGATTTTATACAGCCTGTCAAACTGGGGATGCTCCCTAGGGGAGCACAGGCTGTTGTCGCTAAAGTGCATGAAATGTAGACTCATTTCATACCTCTTCCTCAACATACACTGGGAGTAAATGCGGGTAGAACAGATGGGGCTACTGCTCCAGTAGGAGTGGCTGGAGGGCTTCTTTATGATGCCCATCAGCATAATGAATGTCCAGAATTTTTTTAAATCTGGCCCATCGATGGGGGCCCATTGCTGCTTTGACAAAAAAGAGTCAGGCTTTGCAGCACGGAACTGATGTGCATATAAATTAGTTTGGGCGACAATGTTCCCCAATACATCATCACCCAGAAACACCTCCATAAACTGTTGGGGGCTAAATCCTGCGACATCCATATTGATGCCAGGATTTGCATTGAAGGGTGGGATATCTGGCCTCTGCCGTTGAGGCGCTACCCACTGCTCAGCAGCAATGCCAGCTGGAGCAGCACGTGTCCTTCTGGCAGGGGGGCTAGCAGCCACAGATACATCACTAGATACATCACTAGCAGCAGACATTGTATCTAGTGATGTATCTGAGCACCTGGCAGGGTCACAATCAGGGTCTGAGTCAGACATAGATGCATCAGACTCTAACGCAAGGATGGCATAAGCCTCCTCAGCACTATATAACCTCTGTGACATGATCACAATAACTTTATTTAGTGATCTGTCACAAAAAAATCACTAAAAAAATAAATAAAGCATAATAAATAAAAGTATAATAACCCCTAAAAAAATGCACAGACAGCAAAAAAGTGATGCTGCACAGATACATCACTAGATACATCACCAGCAGCAGACAATGGCCCCTATTTATCAAGGTCTGGCGGACCTGATCCGACAGTGCGGATCAGGTCTGCCAGACCTCGCTGAATACGACGAGCAATATGCTCGCCGTATTCAGCACTGCACCAGCAGCTCACAAGAGCTGCTGGTGCAACGCCGCCCCATGCAGACTCGCGGCCAATCAGCCACCAGCAGGGGGGTGTCAATCAACCCGATCGTACTCGATCGGGTTGAATTGCGGTGATGTCTGTCCGCCTGCTCAGAGCAGGCGGACAGGTTATGGAGCAGCAGTCTTTGTGAGCTTGATAGATAGGGGCTTGATAGATAGGCCCCATTGTATCTAGGGATGTATCTGAACACCTGGCAGGGTCACAATCAAGGTGTGAGTCATACATAGACGCGTCAGACTCTAACACAAGGATGGCATATGCCTCCTCAGCACTATACAACCTCTGTGACATGATCACAATAACTTTATTTAGTGATCTGTCACAAAAAAAATCACAAAAACAAATTAACCCCTAAAAAGATGCACAGACAGCAAAAAAAAAGTGCTGATGTGCAAGAGCCAGTGATTTATAGTGATCACTGGCAAGATAAGGGTTAACGGTTCTGAAAATAGCCTTTGGGTCTCATAATTTTACAAATTCCTACCTAAAACTACCTAAATCTCTCTCCCTAAACACAGATCTCTATCTCTCCCTCCCTAAAACACAAGTGAGGAGAGGGAGGGAGGGAGATCCACACTGGTCAGAGTCAATATTTACTAATATTGACATGACCAGACAAATGGAAATTATTGTAGTAATACATTTTATTATAGGGGCAAGCTCTGATTGGATTCTATGATGAGGCAGGCTAGGGATACCCCCAGAAGCCCCATGATGCACTGCGTTTAGAAAGGCAGCACCATCTTGGAATCCACATGGGTTGGGGGAGAGGGGGCTATAGGGTTTAATTTTTTATTTTTTTATTTATTTATTACTTCACTGAGTGCCTCAACCCCTGGAGCCACTCAGCACACAGTCAGAGCATCGGAAGCCTGCCCGATGGCTTCCGATGCTCTGCTACACTGCCATACGCCATGTGGCACAACCCAGAAGTGATCGCTTACAGGGAGTGATCACTTGGCAGCCCGGCAGTAAGGAGCGGTATTGCAGGATGCTTTGACATCAAGGCATCGCTTCAATACCCTTAGAGCGGCTGGAATCGATAATGATCGCTTCCAGCGCTCATATTCGCGGCGGATGTGCTAGGTACGTCCGCGGTCCTTATGGGCCCTTTTTTGTCGGACGTGCCTAGCACATCCACAGTCATTAAGTGGTTAAATACAGGTATAAACCTCTGCAATCAATATGACAAATAATAAATTGCCAATGACAAAAAAAGTGTGCTAATTTTATATAACACCATAGCTGCTTACTCAAAGTTTCTGTAGGCCAGGAATTAAATGGGACCATAAGAGAAATTAAACTTTCATCATTCAGATAGAACAAGCAATTTTAAACAACTTTCCAATTAACTTCTATTATCTAATTTGCTTTGTTTTCTTAGTATCATTTGTTGAAGAGAATACCTACGTCAGCTGACCTAAAGGTAGTTAGCTGCTGATTGGAGGCTGCATATACATGTCTCTTGTCATTGGCTCACCCACTATGTTGAGCTAGCTCCCAGTAGTGCATTGCTACTCCCTTAAGAAAGGATAGTAAGAGAATGAAGCAAATTTGATAATAGAAGTAAATTAGAAAGTTGTTTAAAATGACATGCTCTATCTGAATTATGAAAGAAAATAAATGGGTTTTATATCCCTTTAAACAGATCCAATTTACTTTTATAATCAAATTTAGCTCTCTCTCTTGATACCTTTTTAGCTCCTTTCCATGAGATCATGCTGAGGTAGGCTCAGGAGTGTGCACATGACTTGAGCACTATATGGCAGCTCTGTTTGCAGTAATGTAAACAACAACAATAACAATGTTATGCATAACATACCTCAATATGCTCTCATGGAAAGTTCCAACAAGAGAAAGATGTAAATTTGATAACAGAAGTAAATAAAATTTTATATATATATATAATCGGGATCATGAAAATTTATTTTGAGTCCCATGCAAACTTAATATAGAGTCAGTGATACCAAGGAACGGGCGAAAATAAATAAAATATGTGCAATGCATGGGTACTGTAAAGTTGCTTCCCCTTTAATGTGTTCCCAGTGATCAACTAGTTCATGGATAGCTGTATTACCTTTATTCTGTCATTAGAAAGAGCTGCTTTCTCCACCTATACTAAATATTACAACACTGCAGTAATGGCTACAGAAAAACTTTGTAAACAAGAGAGATCAGAATAAATTAACTTCCTCTAGTGGGGGTGGAAGAGAAAGATACAATGATCTGCTGCTTGCCTGTGTACATTGTCTTTTTAATTAAATATCTATGGGGGGACAGTATTGTGAGTTTAATGTCCTGTTAAACATTTGGGAACAAATTCACAGTTAAAATTCTTAGTAACAAAATATTTCAGTTTTGAGTATGAAACAAAATCATCCTAAAGCTCCAAAGTGAATGGAAAACCAAGCTCATAGGGGTCGATTTATCATGCTGTAGCGTATCATGCCTGCCCTACATCAATAAATGCTGACAGCATACGCTGTCGTCATTAATCATTGCACAAGCATTTCTAGTGAAGTGCTTGTGCAATGCCGCCACCTGCACATTCGCGGCCAATCGGCCGCTAGCAGAGGGTGGCAATCAACCCGATCAGGCTGATTGCTGTCGGCCACCTCAGAGGTGGCGGATGAGTTAAGGAGCATCGGTCTTACGGCCGCTGCTTCTTAACTTCTGTTTCCGGCGAGCCTGAAGGGGCCTTAATATATGGGCCCCATAGAGGCTCCGAATGGAGCTTGAGGGCCTGCGTCTCGCCAGAAACACAAGTTATGAAGCAGGGGTCTAAAGACCGCTGCTCCATAACCCTGTCCACCTGCTCTGATGAGGCGGACAGTAATCACCGGAATTCAACCCGATTGAGTACTATCGGGTTGATTGACACCCCCTTGCTGGCGGCCGATTGGCCGCGAGTCTGCAGGGGGTGGCGTTGCACCAGCAGCTCACAAGAACTGCTGGTGCAATGCTGAATACGGAGAGCGTATTGCTCTCTGTATTCAGAGATGTCTGTAGGAGCTGATCCGCACTGTCGCATCCGGTCCGACAGACATATAATAAATAGGCCTCAATGTCTCAAAAGAAGTGCTCTCACGACCTGCACATACTACATAACAGTTAATCTACTAAAAAATGTGATACATCCTTGGTATTATAAAAACTTCATATCTGTTTTGGACAATATTGTTTTATTGGCTTGGTTACAATCAATTAATAGAATCTGTGTTGCTTGTTTCATTTTGTTCCCAATTATTCACACATTTGTATAATGTATTATTACATTTACATTATGTGTATTCTAAATCATTACCTCTCCAAACTCTGCAACGGATCCTGTTTTGACTTTCTTTGTCCTGTGTGTAAAACCTTGAAAGACAATAAAATAATAGGAAAGTATTAGAGAATAGTCATAGAAGGGGAGAGAGAGCAAAGCTTTAAGGAGACACTCAAGTCAAAATAAACTTTTATGATACAGAGAGATCATGTCGTTTTAAGACACTTTCCAATCTACTTCCAGTATCTTTTTATATATACATACTTTCTGGGGAACAAGATCATACTGGGCATGTGCACAAGCTCACAGGGTAAATGTATACTAGTCTGTGATTGGCTGATGTCTGTCACATGATGCAGGGGGCCGGAAAATAGGAGAAAAAATAATTTTGTAAGAAAAACAAATCAACTGCTTATTAGAAAATCAGAGTAAGTGTTATTGCAATGTCTTTCTTTATGTATTTATTAATTATGTAATTCTACTGCATTAAGGGTTCCTTTAAATTAAAATTTCAATTAACACAGTCAAAAACTTTCACTTTCCTACTTTTAAGTATTCGTGAACTCGTTCATTAAAGTACTTTTTTTTTTTAATCTCTATAGCTTTATTGAAATATATATATATGGTATCTAAATATGTTCGTAACCTCATGGCAGTAACCAAGCAGTTAAAGGGACATATACTGAAACATGAGTCATCATCTAAATCAGTGTTTCCTCAAGTACCCCCAACACTCCTTGTTTTCATTATATCTGAACCAGTGCACAGGTGAAGTAATCAGCTGATCATGGTTACAAACCTGCTCTCATCCATCAGCTGATTATTTCACCTGTGCTCTAGTTCAGCAATAATGAAAACCAGGGGGTACTTGAGGACCGCGGTTGGGAAACACTGATCTATATGAAAGAGCTGCTTTTAAACATATTTTGACTGAAAAAATGGGAAGTATAAGATGTTTAAAATTAAAGTGAAATTAACTATTATATTAGCAGTAAACATTCAGCTAGATTGCGAGTTTTGCATTATGAATGAAAAAGCATTGTTATGCCTCATAACGATGCTTTTTCCCTAACGCCGCATTACAAGTCTTGTCAGAATAGCTGTACCGCACACCTTTTTGACCGTCACGCAACGTCAGTGCTGCACTTTATTACGAGTTTTGCTGTGAGGCCAAAAAGTGAGCGGTACAGCCTAAAAGGACAAGATCTGTACCGCCATCTAAAGTCAGTAGTTATGAGTTTTACACTACAACGCTGTAGCATAAAACTCATAACTAAACTGTTAAAAAGTACACTAAAACCCATAAACTACCTATTAACCCCTAAACCGAGGCCCTCGCACATCGCAAATACTAAAATAAAATTATTAACCCCTAATCTGCCGCTCCGGACATCGCCCCCACTTAAAAAATGTATTAACCCCTATTCCGCCACTCCCCGACATCGTCGCCACTATAATAAATCTATTAACCCCTAAACTGCCGCCCTCCCACATCGTAAACACTATTTAAAGATTATTAACCCCTAATCTGCCGTCCGCCCACACACCCGCAATAATAAACCTATTAACCACTAAACAGCAAGCCCCCCACAACGAAATATACTAAAATAAACTATTAACCCCTAAACCTCTGGCCACCCACATCACTACATAAATATATTAACCCCTAAACCTAACCCTTACGTAACCCTAAGCCTAAGTCTAACCCTAAGACCCCTAACTTAAATATAATTAAAATAAATGTAAATAAAGCTTACAATTATTACCTAAATAATTCCTATTTAAAACTAAATACTTACCTATAAAATAAAACCTAAGCTAGCTTCAAAATAACTAGTAGTTACATTGTAGCTAGCTTATGTTTTATTTTTATTTCACAGGTAAGTTTGTATTTATTTTAACTAGGTAGACTAGTTAGTAAATAGTTATTAACTATTTACTAACTACCTAGCTAAAATAAATACAAATTTACCTGTAAAATAAAACCTAACCTGCCTTACACTAAAAACTAACATTACAATAAAATAAAATAAATTAAATTAATAAAATACAATTATCTACATTACAAAAAAAAATAAACACTAAATTACACAAAATAAAAAACAAAATTATCAAAAATAAAAACGAATTACTCCTAATCTAATAGCCCTATCAAAATAAAAAAGCCGCCCCCCTCCAAAAAAAACAACTAGCCTACACTAAACTACCAATGGCCCAAAGAAATCAACTCTTTTACCTGTAAAAAACAGAAACAACCCCCCAACAGTAAAACCCACCACCCACACAACCAATTAAAGGTGAAAAAAATCCTATTGGCTGTTGCAATCAGCCAATAGGATTGAGCTTTAATCCTATTGGCTGATCCAATCCGCCAATAGGATTGTGCTTGCATTCTATTGGCTATTCCAATTAGCCAATAGAATGCAAGCTCAATCCTATTGGCTGATTGCAACAGCCAATAGGATTTTTTCACCTTTAATTCCTATTGGCTGATAGAATTCTATCAGCCAATCAGAATGTAAGGGATGCCATCTTGGATGACAGCACTTAAAGGGAAACTTCATTCTTCTGCGACCATCAGAAGAAGAGGATGCTCTGCGCCGGATTTCTTGAAGATGGACCCGCTCCGCGCAGGATGGATGAAGATAGATGATGTCGTCTGGATGAAGATTTCTGCCCGCTTGGATGAAGACTTCTGCCGGCTTTGATGAGGACATCTGCCCGCTTGGATGAAGACTTCTGCCGCCTGGATGAGGATGGATGTCCGGTCTTCGAAAACTGTAAGTGGATCGTCGGGGGTTAGTGTTAGGTTTTTTTAAGGGTTTATTGGGTGGTTTTTATTTTTAGCTTAAGGTTTGGGCAATGTAAAAGAGCTAAATACTCTTTTAAGGGCAATGCCCATCCAAATGCCCTTTTCAGGGCAATGGTTAGTTTAGGTTTATTTAGATAGAACTTTATTTGGGGGAGTTTGGTTGTGTGGGTGGTGGGTTTTACTGTTGGGGGGTTGTTTGTATTTTTTTTTTACAGGTAAAAGAGCTGATTTCTTTGGGGCAATGCCCTGCAAAAGGCCCTTTTAAGGGTCATTGGTAGTTTAGTGTAGGCTAGGGTTTTTTTATTTTGGGGGGCCTTTTTTATTTTGATAGGGCTATTAGATTAGGAGTAATTCGTTTTTATTTTTGATAATTTTGTTTTTTATTTTGTGTAATTTGGTGTTTATTTTTTTTGTAATATAGATAATTGTATTTTATTAATTTAATTTATTTTATTTTATTGTAATGTTAGTTTTTAGCGTAAGGCAGGTTAGGTTTTATTTTACAGGTAAATTTGTATTTATTTTAGCTAGGTAGTTGGTAAATAGTTAATAACTATTTACTAACTAGTCTACCTAGTTAAAATAAATACAACCTTACCTGTGAAATAAAAATAAAAAGCTAGCTACAATGTAACTATTAGTTATTTTGAAGCCTTTCTTAGGTTTTATTTTATAGGTAAGTATTTAGTTTTAAATAGGAATTATTTAGGTAATAATTGTAAGTTTTATTTAGATTTATTTTACTTATATTTAAGTTAGGGGGTGTTAGGGTTAGACTTAGGCTTAGGGTTACGTTAGGGTTAGGGTTATGCTTAGGGTTACATTAGGGTTAGGTTTAGGGGTAAATATATTATGCAGTGTTAGTGATGTGGGAGGCCAGAGGTTTAGGGGTTAATAACTTTAGTATAGTGGCGGCGACATTGGGGGTGGCAGATTAGAGGTTAATAAATGTAATGTAGGTGGCGGCGATATCGGGAATGGCAGATTAGGGGTTAATAAGTGTATTTAGGTGGCGGCGATGTTAGGGGCAGCAGATTAGGGTTTAATAAGTGTATTTAGGTGGGGACGATATCAGGAGCAGTCAGGAGCAGCAATTAAGGGGTTAATAACATTATGTAGGTGGCGACGATGTTAGGGGAAGAATATTAGGGGTTAATAACATTATGTAGGTTGCGGCGATGTCGGGGTGGCAGATTAGGGGTGTTTAGACGTAGTTTTTATGTTAGGGTGTTAGGTTTAAACATAACTTTTTCTTTTCTCATAGACATCAATGGGGCTGCGTTACAGAACTACAGTTGCAGGTGTTAGGCTTTTTTTTGCCGGCTCTCCCCATTGATGTCTATGGGGAAATCATGCACAAGCACGTCAAAACACTGCTTGTATTTGGGTGAGGTATGGTGCTCAACGCCACCATATCGCCCACGCAAGCCTGTAATAGCAGCGCTATAGAGAGGTGAATTATTAACGCTTTTGTGGCGCTCGTTAATTTCCCTATAGCGCTGAAAACTCATAATCTAGCTGAGTGTATTTTCTGCTCATGCACCTTGGCACAAATCAGTCAATGAACATTAACAGGAAGTACAAAGGAGCAGTACTGAAAAGTGCTTATTAGCCAGTGAGAAAGAGCAGGAAGCAGGAAGTGCACAACATACACACATGTATACAATTTTCCTTTGAGGTACCATCAACAAAGCATTTCTATATAGAAACCATACAAGCAATTACTTGCACTACATGGCCTGTAAATGTATTAGCTTTGGTAATATATGTATGAGCTCTAATACTTTACTATTAGATAGAGCTAAAAGGGTTGAAGTTTAAATGAGACCACCCTGTTCTCGTTAGGGATGTTCTATATAGGTGGCAGAGACCACAAAAGGAATGGATGCAGAGTATAAATGATTTTAAATGCATCACATATTGATAGGGTATTAGACTAGAACTCACCTAATGCAGGCAGGTGAGCTTATATGCACATAAACAATGTGATATAACATGTGTAATAACAGTTCTAATACAAAAAATAAAAAGACAACAATAATAGCAAGTTTGTGGAAACCAGAAGGAAGCATTAACATTGCCATATAAGTCATTTTCATATAGGCAAGTTCTCTACATATTATTTTGTGCTATATAAACGCACACAAAGTTTGCTGAATTTCATAGACAAGATGGTAGCTAGGCTGGATTTCATTTTCAGCTGGTATTAGAGATGAAGAAGTAGTTTGATATCAAGGAATAAACTGGCAAGAGATATGCAATCTACAATTAGAAAAAGCCCTACAGAGAAAACATCCTACATAAGCATCACAACCAAAGCCTCGACATTCAAAGCTTGTGGTTAACTGCAAAATACAATACAGATACTAGGGGACCGATTTATCAAGGGCCCCTGATGTCCCTGTTTCCACGAACCTTCAGGCTCGCCGGAAACAGCAGTTAAGAAGCAGCGGTCTTAAGATACGATCGGGTTAATTGACACCCCCTGCTAGCAGCCGATTGGCCGTGAATCTGCAGGGGGCGGCATTGCACAAGCAGTTTACCAGATAGAATTCTATCAGCCAATCGGAATCAAGGTAGAAAAAATCCTATTGGCTGATCCAATCAGCCAATAGGATTGAAGTTCAATCCTATTGGCTGATTAGAACAGCCAATAGGATTGAGCTTGCATACTATTGGCTGATTGGAACAGCCAATAGGATTTTTTCTACCTTGATTCCGATTGGCTGATAGAATTCTATCAGCCAATCGGAATTGAAGGATGACGTCATTTAAAGGACCCGTCATTGTTCCAGTCGCCGTTGAACGAAGAGGATGCTCCACGTCGGATGTCTTGAAGATGGACCCGCTCCGCTCCGGATGGATGAAGATAGAGATGCCGCCTGGATGAAGACTTCTGGCCGTCTGGAGGACCTCTTCTGCCCAGATAGGATGAAGACTTCGGACCGTCTGGAGGACCACTTCTGCCCGGTTGGGTGAAGACATCTCAAGGTAGGGTGATCTTCAAGTGGGTAGTGTTAGGTTTTATTAAGGGGGGATTGGGTGGGTTTTAGAGTAGGGTTGGGTGTGTGGGTGGTGGGTTGTAATGTTGGGAGGGTATTGTATTTTTTTTTACAGGTAAAAGAGTTGATTACTTTGGGGCAATGCCCCGCAAAAAGCCCTTTAAAGGGCTATTTGTAATTTAGTGTAGGGTAGGGATTTTTTTTTATTTTGGGGGGCTTTTTTATTTTATTAGGGGGATTAGATTAGGTGTAATTAGTTTAAACAAATTGTAATTATTTTATTATTTTTTGTAATTTAGTGTTTGTTTTTTTAGTAATTTAGTTTATTTTATTGTAATTAATTGTAGTTAATTTAGGTCATTTATTTAATTATAGTGTAGTGTTAGGTGTAATTGTAGCTTAGGTTACGTTTTATTTTACAGGTAAATTTGTATTTAATTTAACTAGGAAGTTATTAAATAGTTAATAACTATTTAATAACTATTGCACCTAGTTAAAATAAATACAAAGTTGCCTGTAAAATAAAAATAAACCCTAAGCTAGCTACAATGTAACTATTAACTTAGGGTTTATTTTATAGGTAAGTATTTAGTTTAAAAAAGGAATAATTTATTTAATGATAGGAATATTTATTTAGATGTATTTAAATTATATTTAAGTTAGGGGGTGTTAGGGTTAGAGTTAGACTTAGATTTAGGGGTTAATAACTTTATTATAGTGTCGGCGACATTGGGGGCGGCAGATTAGGGGTTAATAATTGTAGGTAGGTGTCGGCGATGTTAGGGACGGCAGATTAGGGGTTAATAAACTTTAACTAATGTTTGTAAGGCGGGAGTGCGGTGGTTTAGGGGTTAATATATTTATTAAAGTGGCGGCGATGTACGGTCGGCAGATTAGGGGTTAAAAATTGTATTTAAGTGTTTGCAATGTGGGGGGGGGCTCGGTTTAGGGGTTAATAGGTAGTTTATTGGTGTTAGTGTACTTTTTATCACTTTAGTTAAGAGTTTTATGTTACGGCGTTAGCCCATAAATCTCTTAACTACTGACTTTTAAATGCGGTAGGAGTCTTGACAGGAGAGGGTGTACCGCTCACTTTTTCCAAGAAAAGATATCCCATTGAAAAGATAGGATATGCAATTTACGTAAGTGTATTTGCGGTATGCTCGAGTCGCGGAAAAAAGTGAGCGGTACACCTGTACCTGCCAGACTCGTAATACCAGCGGGTGTTAAAAAGCAGCGTTGGGACCTCTCAACGCTGCTTTTTAAGGCTAACGCAAGACTCGTAATCTAGGCACTAATCTTTTAAAATAAAATTTATATTTTTCTTATATCCGACTAAGTGTGGTTAGCTGTGTAGCGCATCTTCTTTACTTTCTACATCCTTACTGTTCTTTCACCATGTGTTTGATTAAAAAAAGTTCCGACACCTGTTTTGCCTGAAAATGATTTTTCAAGGATACATCCTTTACCTCCAAACCAGATATTTAAGTGCCATGCTGTTATATCGTTGGTTACCATCATCCATCTATGTAAACTTTCATGCACTTTGGCGCCAATGTGTTTGTGTATCTGGAACGAACACCAGTCTACTTCCGGTTCTGGTTCATGTCATCCAAAAATGTGTTGATGGCAAAACTAAATGTTGTAGGTGTTCTGGGAAAATGGCGAAGTTGTGAAATTAGCTAAACATGTCACAGGAAGTGACTAGCTACTGGCAAGTGGTAGAGACCAGAAAATGAGATCTTTTACTAGTATTACTGGTACCTGTGTTCTGGGAAAATGGCGAACTTGTGGAATTAGCGAACCACGTCACTTCCTGTGACGTGAGATCAGCTGTTTCACAAAGTTTGACCATATTGCGCATGCGTGCCAGCATCATTACATACCTGGCTGCATACGTCACTGCTACAGTTTCAAGATCCGTGAAATTCCTGGACCCTCTTTACCACGCATGCGCGGCATTTTAAACTGTCAATAGGCGCCCCGCTTTGCAGTACGTTTATACGCATTCCCATTACAGTTACACAGTGACATTAAAGAAATTAATTGTTCAAAACTGTTTGCTTGTTCATACAATATTGTTTTACACAGTAGCTCCTTTTTCAGTTCTTATATAAAAAAAATTCTATTTAATTTTTAAATGACACTGTACCGGTATAACTGGAATGGGAATGCGTATAAACATATGCAAAGCGGGGGCAGTATTGACATTTTCAAATGCCTTGCATGCGAGGTAAAGAGGGTCCAGAAATCTCACGGATCTCGAATCTGTAGCAGGGACATCTGCGACCAGGTAAGTAATGATGATGGCACGCATGTGCAATATTGTAAAACTTTGTGAAACCACAGATCCCACGTCACAGGAAGTGACATGGCTCGTTAATTCCACAAGTTCACCATTTTTCCAGAACACAGGTACCGGTAATACTAGTAAAAGATCTAATTTTCTGGTCTCTACCACTTGCCAGTAGCTATGTACAACCAAAACTGTAAAGGGTCAGTCAACTATAAATTATATATATTTTTTAATTCTACTGTATTATTAGTAGTATTATTAGAATTATACCCCCCCAAAAAAAAAATAGATATATCTTGCATTAAAAACATTCTTCTTATTGTTGTGCTGGCTTATTCTTATCAGCCAATACTGCTGTAGGATCATTTCTTATCAGTATGCGGCTCAGGATCAGAATCAGTTATGCACTCATTGCTTGCTAGTTTCAGTTTAAACTCAAACTGCAAATGGACATGAAACCATGATTCTGTTAGAGAATACAATTTTAAACAACATTCCAATTTACTTCTATTATCAAATGTGCTTCCTTCTTTAATAGCAATGCACATGGGTGAGCCATTCACACAAGGCATCTATGTGTAGCCACCAATCAGCAACTTTTATAATTTTTTCATACATATATGCACTTCTTTTGTTTTAAAGCTAACAGGAAGACTCTCTAGTCTCTAGCTGATAACTAGAACCCTTACTGCTTTGTTGGTAGAAACTGACAACAGCTCATAAGCATAAAAAGAAAGAAAAAAATCTCAATACAAACAAACAACTGCTTTATAAATAAACTTAGACATTGTGAAAAGCCCTCCTATAAACAACAAAAGAAAAATGTGGCCTCTTTTTATATGCAATTCGTTTTATTTCTCCAGACAAAGTTCTGTAAGGACCCTGACAACAATTTTTAGTTAAAAAGAAAAATACTCTGGTTTATATGCAATAAAGAAAACAAGTGATGTTTGTGTCCAGTTGTACACAGGCATGCTAGTATTTCCTATACATGATAGAAAATGTACTGGTTACAGGAAAGGAGATTTCATCTTCAGCAAAAGAAAGGTATTTTTCCATTGAGTCCAGTCTGGAACAACTCACTACCCAGAGAGACAGCAGATTCAGCCAGCAGATTCAGCGAATACTTGTAAAATGGTTTTAATGTTGAGCAAAAAAGTGTAATCAGGGGTCAAGTCCTACAAAAAAAAGTGTGGGAACTCACTAAGACTTCCACCCCCTCACAATTAATATTGTTCTATACACACATACTGTATTTATATGTATATAATCTATACACTTTGGTTAATAAAATCAAATTAAATTCAATGAAGAGTTGAATGGCTGCCTTTGGGGCTGATACTCCATCTCTTTTACAGAGTCTCAGCCACCTAAAGTGCAATAGTCCTATTTCTGCTAAGGGGAGCTAAATAAACCCAGAGCAAGTCACACAGAAATGTAAGCACCATGTATTCCACACAGTGTGGGGTGATCACACAGTAGGACCGCTGACAGGCTTGCATTTTGTGTATTGTAGAGCGTTTTACTGCTGATTACTAGAGGATTTCACTATCCCTCAAACTAGACTATGTTCCAGCTCCTCCCATAATCAGCAGCAGTGTTTACTGAAGCATTTTTATACCCTGTCCAGTGGGGAACTTAGTTTCTCCTGGAAAAATAGTGCAGGAACTCCGTTCCCATGCATTCCCGCTGGACTTGATCCCTGAGCAGGGATATACTAAAAACTATTTTTAATTTGTTTTAATAAGCAGTTAGTATATCCCTGCTCTGTGCTAAGTTTTTGTACGAGGTGAATCCTCGTTCCATACACGCCCCCGAACCGTGCCAGCTGATTGGTTGATTCAACCAGGAAACATCTCCTGACATGACTGGAGAGGCTAACCCTGACTGGCGGACGTACCATCACGTGACCAGCGGCCTGATATCGGGAGTGAGTCTGCCGGGCGACTTAGAGGTCTCGGCTTGCTGTATATGGCACTGTGTGCTGTGAGTTTGAAATTGTCTGTCCCCTTCATGTTCCCTTGATAGACGATATCACCCTATGAGGTGCCTCCTTTCTGTCTTACAGGATTTGTTACTTAATTAATTGCTCATAAATTATATTTAAGCTGAGCACTCATTACATGTTGCTTTCAAACCTGTTTGTTAATTGTTATTGTTAGAATATATTTAATTTCTTACTCACTCCCATTATTCTGTCCCTTTAGCTGGAAAAAGTTGCTTCAAAGGATCAAGTTGTTATACCCGTTGGGCATCTTTCAGTCACTAATAAGAATCCTCCACCCAATTACACATGGCTCACACTGTATGATTAGAAGAACATTACTGCAGGCTTCAGATTTCTCTGTATTGTTATTTAATATAATATTTAAGTTTATATCGCAGAATGTTTATCAAAAAAGAGATTATTTTATCAAATAAAATAAATATGTGGTATTAATTTACAAGACAGAGACATCAAAATTTCAGTGATATCTTGTTTGTGCTGTAAATAACATATATAGAATGAAAGATAGATATATAGATAAATAGATAGATAGATATAGTATAGCTGCATACATTTTACGTTGGCCAGACTAGTTTTCAGGTGTTTGAAATTATGGATTGTGGGAACAAAATTCATTGTAATTTGGTATATTTGTGGGCACCATGAATGACTATAAATGTTGACATTTTGGAATATATCAGTTGAGTATTTTAGGTGTTGAAAAAAATTACTTTTCTGTACCTCTTAAAATTCAAATGATTCGCTAAACCTACAGCAAAAAGTACTGCACCAATCTTAATGACATTTCACATGCAAATATTTTTTTGTTAAGTAGGTGTTTTTTTGTGCAGAAATGATCAGTTGTTGCTGAGATATAAATGTTTAAATTCAGTTAAAAAAAATCAAGCACATGTCAAGAGACTAAGTCATGCTTTTTCAAAAAACAATAAATACCTGCATAATTTTTATGTTATCCTGTTACGTATTATGAAGTGTAAGATTGGAACTTCGGGCCTGTTCACATTCTGCTGGCTATGAGCAACTTATTAAATGGCAAGTAGGACAACATCCTAATGATCCTTGCATAGCATAGGTTTAAAAGAACTTTGCCTTTCAACAAAGGAGACTTTTATTATGTCTTTTGGACTTGTCTGATGAAAAGACCAGACGCAGGTCACGGTCTGGGTTGCCATCCATGTTTCAATGTGAATAATGTACCCGAGTCTCATGTAATGAGCATTTCTTGTTATATGTACTGCTTTCTTTTTGTTTATTAATAAAACTTTTGAAAATGAAAAAAAAAAAATCAAGATAAAGCAAAGGTTTCTTGAAGTTGGTCTTATATTTAAGTACAATTCAAACTACATATACGCAATACACCACCACATATGCTTCATACACACACATCAAACATTAAAAAAGCATGAAAGCTCCAAAATTAAACTGCCCCAGCAAAGACTAGATTATATTTTTATAGTATTACATTATGGTGGGGTTGTTTACATATATTTTGTGCCATGGGGTAGCTCCAAGCCAAATAACTGGTTGAACAGGGTTAGTGGAGTAAATTCAATATAAACAACAAACAAGTGACCCTAGAAAGCTGCCACCACAAACTCTGCATTCTCCTGAGATAGTTTTAGATAATACTGTCTAATATCTTTGTTTGGCACCAATAATTCCAACACAACACTCATCAGCACCACTAGTACTGTGTCTCCTAACTATATTTAATTTCTACATCCATCATCTTTACATATGGAAGTGAGATGTACGTTTCAATACCAGTCCTCTGAACACCAATAGTAGCTTCTCATCATTATTGCTAAAACTGGAAATTATATTTGTCTCCCATATGCCCTCCACAAGTAGTCAATGGCAGTGGGAATGATGCTGAAAATGTTTATGTAATCCTGTTTTTACAGAGAATAAAAGTATTGATGGTGTTAGGAGACACATTAATAAGCAGTTAGTTAAGTATTGACAAGGTCTACCCAATGTGTTTAATGTGTTTCACTTAAGTACAGTGGCGGCTCTAGATGTGTGTGGGAGGACTAATAAAAGTGTTAAAAATATTGAAAGACACAGCACACATAATATATGGAGCCACTTGGCAGAGCATGCACTGCCCTTCACAGCTCAACAGGGGTGCTAAACCTGTGTTTAGAAGTGCGTAGCATCCGCATAGAACCACCACTAAGTAATTATGATAAATCAACACATGCAATTAATAAATTCATATTATGTTGCCTAATTTATAATTATGTTGTTTTGTTTTTTTAAATATCCAAATACTAAGTGACAATTATACATAAACATTTTGATGATTGTATTTTAGGTGTGTCCCAGAGACTTTGCTTAATAATACAATTTTAGCTATATTCAACTCTATTTAGCCAGGGGGAAAATCATGTTTACTGAGTATGAGTAAAAACAGTTAGAAAAAGCTGTGCAAAGCTAGATGAAGGAGGTCAAAATGAGATTAAATAGTCATGGCTATTTAATTAGATAAAGCCAAACGCCACATGAAAATTGCTTGTTTTATGATGTACTGACAGGTGTACCTCAGAGATATTGCGGGTTTGGTTCCAGACTACCGCAATAAAGTGAATATAACAATAAAGTGAATCATACTAATATAAAAGTTATTTTTTACACTATACTGTAATCTATTAAGTGTGCAATAGCATTATGTCTAAAAAAAACAATGTATACCTTAATTAAAAAATATTTTATTGCTAAAAAATGCTAACCATCATATGAGCCTTCAGTAAGTCATAATCTTTTTGCTGTTGGTGTGTATATATGTATATTTATGTGTGTATATATGTGTATTTATGTGTTTATAAGTGTATATATGTTTAAAAAATGGTGCTGATTGACTTGCTCTACACAGGGTTGGCATAAACCTTCAATTTGTAGAAGGAACAATATCTGCGAAGCGCAATAAAGCGAAGAGCAATAAAATGAGGTATGCCTGAATTGGGAAGATGTGTTGTGAGGGTTTTCAAAGCAAAAACTTGGTTTTATGATGAACTGGATTGGCCACAGATTTGGAAACCTTGTAAAAACCTGTACAAAGCATTTCACAAAGCTCTTCTAATGCATTAGAATAGACATTAAATGTGGCACAATGACCGCACTGTTCTACATAAGGGATGACTTATCACACCTTTGAAATAAAGGGAAATATGTAGACAGTATCCCCCAAGATCTATCCAGTGCCTTTAAAATATTAGACCACTGGATCATCATTAGTAATGTGCAGGAAAAGATCATTACCATTTTTTCTGAGTTCCACAGAGACTAGAAGTGCAATTTGTCCTCTTCAAAATTTGTGTTAGGTAATCTGTATTGTAATAAACGTTATGTGACCTGGGGGGCGGAGCTGACTCCTGCAGGACTCATCTCTATGAAGCTCTCGATTATAACATAATTCTTTCTGGATTTTACCTATAAAAATAATTTAATCTACACATTTGGAAACATATATCTTAGTGGCAGACAGAGAGTGGATGTTTGGACTGCGACCCTGACCTATGCTCTTTGGGAACGCCATTTACAGCTACCGCTAACCTTAGTGGAGGGGCTGCCGCATATATCCCCCCCCCCCCAGATTCTGGGTTACAAGGCACAGAGACAGATGTGCAAATCTAACATCTAAACCATCAGTTTACTATTCAACCTGTGCAATGAATCCCTGGACAGCTAGCAGAAACGGAGAGACCACATTGTTCCCAGGACAGACTTACTGCAGCGAAATGGAAAACCTGGGCTTCATAGAGAGGACAATGCAAAAGACCGGCGATTCCAAACTAGGCTAAAGAGAGATAACACTAACAGCTGCAGGCGTATGGGATCTAAGTGGATAGTTCTCTGTACCAAGGCTAAGATGGCCTATATTGCTTTACAAATGTGGATTGCACTGGAAAGGTCCCTTGAGAGACCAGGGACGATCTGGGGTAGGCTGAGGTTTAAAACATATAATAATGCCATTTTACGGCTGCATAGTCCTACAAGACAACTGCTTTGCCTATTATTTATATATTTTTTTTATTTTTATTTGTTTATTTTTTATAAACAGGTGATACAGTGATGAAAAATAAACAGGCTGTGTTACAAATGTCATCCATTTAAATAACATCAATTAAAGCCTTATAATGATATACATATGAGTTTGGTTGTTGGATTACACTGTATTGCGAGACCCTGTAAGGTTTTAGATTAAATTTGATATTTTATAAAATCTCATTTCAAACTTTATGAACAGCAACGTAACATCATGACAAGAATAAAAAAAAAAAAAAAATATAGAGCTATAAAAATAAAATTAAAATAAAATTGAAAATATACCGATCTCATCTTAATTGTCTTGCTCCATTAACACTTTTCTACAATTCTTACATTTCACTTCTTTTGTAATGAATGATCATATATTGCAGAAGGGGAGGGAAGGGGGGAAGACAGGGGCAGTATAGTAGCAGTCCAGGGGGTCAATTTATCAAGCTCCGTATAGAATGCTGCTCCATAACATGTCCACCTTCTCTGAGGCCGAATACGATCACGTTAATTGACACCCCCTCCTAGCGGCTGATTGGCCGTGAATCTGCAGGGGGCAGCATTGCACCAGCAGTTCACAAGAACTGCTGGTGCAATGATAAATGCCGACAGCGTATGCTTTCGGAAATTATCGATGTGCGGCGGACATGATACGCTACATCGTATCATGTCTGCTCGCACATTAATAAATATACCCCTAAGAGTGTGTATCTGCATTATAGTTTATATTACATGTTTAAAACGTACTTGAAGCTCAAGGAGGTCTGGTAGTATTGTATGTGTGATCACGTGTTTTAGGGTAAAGTTTCACTCGAGTGATATCCCATATGAATTTCATATCATGGAAGAACTCTAGATGGTTAATTCTAAAATATCCATATTCTTCCAGGATAAGAGTATTCTCCATGTTGTTTATCCATTCATGGTAGTAGGTTCAGTAAGGCTGTTGTCGGATCTAGTATATATTGTGTATTTTGTCCAAATATTGTCTCAATAAAATTCTGTATATTTTCCCAAAATGGTTTCAGTCTGTGGCACTCCCACCATATATGTATCAATGTTCCTTTTTTCCCGCAGCCTCGCCAACACTGGTCTGAAGAGGTCAGAAAGATACGTTTCAACCTGGCTGGTGTGGGGTACCATCTGGTTAATAATTTATAATTGGTTTCTAGAAATTTAGTTGAGGATGAGGATTTTCTAGTGTTGTTTAAGAGGCGTTTCCAATCCATTTCTGTGAGTGTTTTGCTTAAATCTTTATGCCATCTCTCTATATATTCTGGGAGTTTAATATTTTGTGCTGTTATTAAAAGCTTTCTGGCCCATGAGAGTGTGTTGCGTGCTGGAAGTTCTATTGAACAAAATTGCTCAAATGGAGTTAGAGATCAAACTAGTGCTTCTCTGGATGGGGGTGTGAGCAAAAAGTGTTGTATTTGACAACGTTTTAGCCATTTAGTAAAAGCTCCTCCTAAAATGTCAGTTAGATCTTGTCTGTCTTTGAGCTTGTTTTCTCTGAGTAATTTATATATTGGAACTGTGTACCCCATTTCCCATTTAGTTGTGGTGTTTATGTCAAATACTTTCCCTCCTAGCAGTTCAGCATTAGCTGAAATAGGGGACAGAGGGGACCTCAACGTAGAGATATTTGGGTGTCTTTTGATAATGGTGTCCCATAAATCAAATACTTGTTGGAGTAATGAGTATGCACTTAACCATGGTGGTCGGTTCTGTTTTGCTATCCAGCATAAAGCCCCGGGCAAAGGTGAGTGTAGGATGTGTCAGTCCATGGGCATCCATGCTTTTGTGTCACTATTGAGATGCCAGTCTATTATTCTTTGTAAACATGTAGCCTGGTAATAAATCTCAATATTGTTCAATCCCAATCCTCATTCTTTGATCAACCTGTACATCCTTATGCTTTTAATTCTAGGTTTTATTGTTCCCCATACAAAAGAAATTAGGGTTTTCTGTGCTTGAGTAATAAAATTGTGTGGGAGATTGATCGGTGCTGCTTAAATTGTGTATAGTAATCTGGGGAGAATATTTATTTTCAGGATTTGTAGTCTGCCCCACCAAGAAAATAGGCGGCCTTTTCATGTGTGAAGGTCATTTTGTATTGTAATTAGATTACTAAAATTTAAGTCAAATATTATTTTTGAATTTGGGGATAAATAGATCTGGTTTCTATTTATTTTTTGTATTATCGCCACATCAGTTACATATAAGATTTTACTTGCTATTTAATCTGACAGTTCTACAAGTTGAGGTAATAATATATTTATATATATATAGAAAGGGGAACTAACTCAAAGTTTAATTATATATTATATATTTATTCACATAAATGAGTATCCAACTCTAATTTCTCTGTCTTGTTCTCTGCAGCCGAGAAGGCAGGACAGACATTCTACCTCTCCAAATACATATTTCTTTTTATTTGTTTTTGTTCTAGCCACACTTTGGCTAGATAGACATATTTTCCCTGACTTAGTCCTTCTCTATGAGTTTAGATAGTAAATATGCGGCATGTTTATTCTAAAGCTGAACGTTTGATATTTCAGCCAAGGATATCACCATATACTAGTAACTATGCTAAATCTTTTTAGTGAAGAGACCAGTGGCAAGAAAACTACTCATTCTGTCTTCTCTCTATATTGACCACTATTATGTTATTACACTCCTAGACTAAGGTATAAGCTTGGTAAAATGTTATTATAATACCCCTGAATGTGTTACACCCGATTATCTAGTTCTAACCTCAAGTACTAGTTCATCTTAACATATAGTTCACAACATTAGAAATGTAATTATAAAGCCTACCCTGAGTTCAAGTGACTACTTTCCCTCTATGACAAGGTCTCTGCTTTAATCTACTACAAGTTCAGGCTGAAGTATACAATGTCATTATACTGCTTTTATTGGTGGTTGTGTGTTTCTAGTTTCTACTACATATTGTACTTTTCACATGCTGAGTAGTAAGATGACCCAAAAGTACTATTGCATATGTGTTATTTACTAAATAATTTATATTATATATATAAAAAAATAAATAAATAGAGGTTTTCCTTTGAGACTTAAGAGTAGTCTCCTGGTGTCCATGATAACCCTCTGAAGCTTCATATTTTCAGTAGTACTACGAGGTCCAAAAGTGGCCTCATGTGCCATTTAGTGCCATTTAGAGGGTGTCCAGTACAACAGGGCTATCTGTATGCTATCTTATATTCCTGAACATTTTCAATTAAACATATTATATGTGTCATGTCTAGTTTGTATTCATAATATGTTTGTAAACAATTTCAATGTATGGTTTTTACTGACATGCTTGGATTGTATGCCTTGATTTATACCTCAATACAATAATAATAATAATAATAATAAAATAATAATGAAAAAATAAAAAAAAAATAATACATTTAAAAAGTCATGTGACCTAATCTTCCACCTTTACCCATGAGAGTTGCAGTTATGTATAAGATTTAACTTAACCCATGGTTTTTAAACTATGCTTAAAGGGACATAAAAAACATGATTTCATGATTCAGATTAAAAATACAATTTTAAATAACTTTCTAATTTATTTCTATTATCAAATTGTTTTAAATGGTTTGGTATCCTTTGTTGAAAAGCAGAAAGGTAAACTTAGGAGAGTGCACGTCTGCAGCACTATATGGAAGCAATTTTGTAAGACTGTTTATACATTAGAAAGAGTTCTCTATTCATGCCCTGTAGTGCTCCAGACATGTGCACACTACCTACCTAGATATCTCTTCAACAAAGAATACTAAGAGAACAAAGCAAATTTGATCATAGAAGTAAAATGGAAACTTTTTTTTTAATTTTATGTTCTGTCTGAATCATGAAAGCAAATGTTTGGGTTCCATGTCCCTTTTATTTATAAATTGTAGTTTGATGTTTAATATCTATTTTAAGTCATCATTGCCAGAGGTGAGTAGAATAAGTTTGCCTTCTTTTGGACACCCAAATTCACTGCCCTTTCTTCACAATAAAAAATAAATAGTTTGACATCATTGCCTGTTTTACATCTTCATCCTCTACAACAAAAGACTAAATGGAACACTTTTACTAAAGTTACTTGTTAATGAATCATCTACCATATACATGCAGTGCCCATTATTTGTGCATAAAAGGTCTTTTAGGTTACGGAATCTGTTCTCATACTGAGCTACCAGGAAGACAACCTGTCAGTCTAATAATTTAGAACAATTTACAGGTTAATGACAACATTTTTTTGACATAGTGACATCATCAGGAGTTGTAACACAACACACGAATATACATTTACATTTCATTCAGATAATTATCAGTCAGTGGTCAACCAACCCCCTAATCAAGGTAAAAACAGAGACTCCTGAATGGTCACCCATTTTGCTTTACACTTTCTATGCTGCTGACATTACTAGTATCTGAACCCAAGAGGCATAAATGTACTGCTCGGCAGTCTCCAATTATCAAATAAAGTATTCAGGAATGAATCATGACTTGTTATTATGTTATTTGTAGCGCAGCAACAGATTCTGCAGCAACAACTGTCAATGCATTTAGCGCATTGCTGATAACCCAGGAACACTAACACTGAAGTGGTTCTAAAGTACCAGTCTGGGAAAACAAATTCTATCATGCCCAAGAAAGAGCACTATTTAAATGTTCTGATTTTTAACCCTTTGAGTGCTAAGCTGAATTTAATATTTTTCTGTTTTTTACTATTTTCAAAAAACATTTTTTTTACTTTTTTATTTTTACCCCCAGATCCCCAAGACTTATACCATTGGAAAGGTTAGGCGATTACCTTTCCAATGGTTGGTCTTGGGGGTCTGTAGCTGCTTAGATCCCTAAGATACAGGTTTCTAAGCAGCATGCCCCCTTTCCCTATACTTTGTATTGACAATTTTAAATAAAGTTGCGCGGTGACGTCATTACGTCATTGCGCGTGACATCACCACACTTAATGGGAAGCCCCGGCAATGCCTGTCACTATGCAGGCCCGATCACCGGGGTAGGAGCAGATGGGGGCCCCCAGATTGCAAAAAAGATATTTGAGTGCTAATGACGGCTCTGAGCCGTCATTAGCACTTTACTAACAGGAAGTGTGTATTTGTGCACAACTCATCAACAAGATGCACTGCTTGCTCATTAGAAAAAAGAATATGCTCTAATGCTCTGCAAACCATTCAACCCAGCTCAAGAGCAGCAATGCACTACTGGGACCTAGTGTGACACATCTAGTGAGCCAATGACAAGAGGCATTTAGCTGCCAGTAGTGCATTGCTGCTTCTGAGCCTACCTAGACTTGCTTTTACAGCAGAGGATACCAAGAAAAACAAGTACATTTGCTAAGAAATTATTTGAAAAGTCTCCTTCTTGTCCTTTTAATAAGGATCACTCAAGCAGCTCCTCTGACACTGGAAGCCCTGGAACCCTTACAAAATTCAGAGCAAGAATATTCATTTTCCAAGAAGTAAAAAAAATTGTAATTCCCTCATTTAAAAGCAACACTTACAAAACATACTGTATTGTTATGGCCATTTAACTGCAATGCTTTGCTCTGTTTAACTTAAAGTGATGGTAAACTCTCCCTTTTATAAAAACAGATCTGAAATGTTAGTGATATTTTAAATGGAGTTTAATTAATCAGTAGCAATGAAGATGCGCTATAACTTAAATTTTAATTTAGATATGAACTTCAAATTCACAGCTCTGTTCTACCCACTTTAAAAGTCAGTTTTTTCTGCAAGCTAAAGGTTTGATTTGTTCTCAAATCAGCGTTCTAGCTACAACAAAAGTGCCATATGGAGAGAGCACTGATTGGACAACAATTCAAACCGTTAGCTAACAAAAAAAATGTACTTTTCAAGTGGGCGGCGGAGAGCGAGGTATTTGAATTTCATATCTATATTAAAAAGTAAGTTATAGCGCAACTTCATTACATCTGATGAATTAAACTCCATCAAAAATATCACTAACATTCCGGATCGGATTTTAAAAAGGATAGAGTTTACCATCACTTTAAGTATTTAGGGTAAACATTAGTTCATTGTGCTTTACCAATATTTTGCTAAAAAGAATGATAAAATGTATATAGGTATTAAATTATGGTAATTATTTTTATATATGTATGCTCTTACACTTGTAGCTTAATATACTTTTTTATTATCTAATACATAACTCTGAAAACCAATATGAACAAATACTACACACCCACATATAGCTGCACACATCTGTATGCAATAGCACCCAGTATTTGGTCCTTTTCATTGAAATAATCACATTTTATTTTTAAACTCACGCCAATGGTAAACATTGCAAAATTCCTTTTGCAATCATAAAAGGTCAATGAACATTAGAATCTAAGTTATATACAGCACTTCAAATGTAACTGTTTCACTACACAAGGTTTACAGGATATGCTGAATTGAATTATTTGTTTTGAGTTATCATAAAAAATATATATATTTGTATCTCCTTTTTTTCATAAATAACAGTAATGTTGCTTCAGTACCTAATATATCAATTACATTTCAGAGTTCAGATTTTTTGTGCAGTTAAATTGATGTTTATACATTTTCTATGAACAGGCTGTCACAGTATATTGCGTATAACCTGTGCTAATCTTATAGATAATATCACAGATATGGTAACCACATGAATGAATATACAAGGATTTCATATATGAAAACAGTCTCTCCTACATCTAACAGATAAGGACAAATTACAAATTGCCCTCTAATATTTAGTTTTAGTTTTTTGGAATTCTTGAGTACTACTTTGCTACATACCTGTTGAGTACTACTTTGCTACTAGCTCATAAATAAAAACCTGATACCTAAAATACTTTTTATAGTTTAATAATAACTTTATTTTATTAATATGTATAGCTTGTGGCATTTTATTACAGTTACCTTAAGATATAACCAACCACTCCCTTAAATTGTAGAGGTATTTCCTTTTACTTCCTGTAGTTTATCTTGCTCACCACCACCATATCTTTGTTTTGTTTTATGCTAAAGTGGTTTCTAATCTCATCTTAACAGTATACAATATTTAATACTGATTCATAATGCACCAGTAGTAAATGGAGGTAGTTCCATTTGAACACAGCAGTAAAGCAAGAAGTAAGTTATAGATAGAGAAAACATCAAAACAAATACCAGGAAATTAATCTTCAAAATAAGGACTTTGCCACAGATTTAGCTAGTAGTTATAACAAAAATATTTATATAAACAAATTAGATTCATGGTTTTACTACAAGTTTACATAGAGAATGTCAACTAGACCTGAGCTGTTAGAGCAAATTTTAGAGCAGAATCCAATGTAGTTATACAATTCATTAACTTGGTAGTAAAATTAATCTTCAATTAGGTGGACATTAGTATTTACCACAAGTCACTATAGACCTTAACACATAGTAAAAAAATACCAATATTTTGAATTAGCATTTCAGCTTTAAATAACTAAGGAACCTCAGGGTTAAGCAGTGCACACACAGATAGATATAAAACCAACACCACCCACCACCATAAAGTAATATACCCATGTGAGCAGACATTTCTAGTAAAAAAATGATTAGATGTACACAAACCAATACATATGCATTTTCTAAATATAGTAGTTACCTCGAAATGTCAGAGCTGCCTGTCTTTCATGTTTTCCAGGTAGGTTTATTACCCGCTTTATACTGACACTTAAAGACATGTCTGCGAAATAATATCAGCCACAGTGTATATCCTTTATGTGGATACCATGCCAGTATATAGAGGGGGCAGATTTCTGTCACTGCCTCCTGTGCTGTCCTGCACTGTTATGCTCTCTCCTCACACAGGACTCGCTCTGCAGGTTGCAAATAAGGCAGAAGACCTGTAGAGCAGGTTCCACATGCCTTATGCACAGGCCGCCCGTCTCACACCCCCTGAAATGTGTTCCTTAAACATACAGGGAACTCTAGAGAATCTTATCTCACCAGCATTTATGCTTTATAGGTATTTAGGGAATAGGCTTTTTATTTGTCTCACAGAAATTATTATAAAGGAAAAATAAACTAAAAATGTTATTGTTTTTCATGGCTACATCCAAAATATGGAGTGTGAAATGTATTGCATTTTTTTCTATTTTAAAAAATCTAATGTCTCTGTCCATTTATAGATCTGTGGGAGTCAGTGAGAAACTGATACTTGAGTAAGCTGTGCACAAAAATACAATTTCAGGTAGGTTTAATAATAATTGAATGGGAACTACTCTAATTTGTTAGTTTCTGTTTAACACCTGCATATTATAGTCAGCTCCAGAGCAGAAATGCATTGCTAGGACCTTGCTAAACACAACTTGACATTCAAGAGGCAAATTTGTGTAACCACCAATCATCAGCTAGCTCCTCCCAGTAGTGAATTACTGCTGCTGAGCATACCTAGGTATGCTTTTCAACAATTGATAACAGAAGTAAATTGAAAAGGCATTTAAATTGTATGTGTTCTGTATGAACCATTAAGTTTTAATTATGACTATAACTATTTTTATGCAAAACATGTTTGTAACATGTTTAAATCATTTTCTTTTTATTTATACAATATATATTCTTTCGCTCAATACACTGGTTTTAAAACCTGTCCCTGGCCTCCCTAACAGGCCACATTTTGAGGATATCTGAACTGAAGAACAGGTGAAATAATCAGCTGATTAGTAGACATGGTTCCTTTACCTACTCTCATCCAAGGTAATCCTGAAAAGCTGGCCTGTTGGGGAGGCCTGAGGACAACTTTAAAAACCAGCGGCTTAATACAATATATATTCTTTAGCTCAATACAATATATATTCTTTAGCTCAATACAATATATATTCTTTAGCTCAATACAATATATGTTCTTTAGATAAATTTTCCTTTAAAATAGCATAACGTAAAAGTAAAATTAATTCTTTGTGGGTTCAAGAAATATGACTGAAGCTGGATCATGTCTTTTTCAATCAGAAGCCTTTACTGGTTGCATTTTTTTGTTTGTATACCACCAGAGTCAGTTTGAAATTGAATATGTTTAATAAAATTATTATTAAAATTTAATCTGATTAACCTCTTCATGCCAGGAGAAAGTGTTTAGCATCAGAACAAAGTTCAGATGTCAACATTTGCTTCCGATATAAACATTTGCTTGAAAAACAAAATCACGCAATTGCCAATGCGATCACGTGATTTCAAGGCCAGGGTAAGATCATGGGGGGCTGTCTATAATGCTAGGCACGTCCCCATGTGGATTTTTCCATTGAATAAAAGGAGGAGGGTGCAGGACGCAAAAAAAGGTGTCGTACTAACGACATTAAAGCCCAGCGCTGTTGGAACAACATGGAATGTCTTAGCGGCTTTAAGCAGTTAATAGCATTATTATTATTATTATTATTATTAATAATAATAATTTCATATATGGTTTATGCTTATTCTAATAGAATACATTTAAAAATGTATCTGCTAGATTACGAGTGTTGCAGTATGAGTGAAAAAGCAGCGTTAAGGATCTTTTTCACTACCGCTGGTTTTACGAGTTTTGAAGGTATAGCTGCACCGCACACTTTTTTGTCCGTAACGCAACGTAACTACCGCAGCTTTCAAAAACTCTTTTTTCAATAGGACTTCCACAGCGCCGGTATTACGAGTCTGCCTGGGAGGCCAAAAAGTGAGCGTTACAGCCAATACCAACAAGATCCATACCGTAAACTGAAAGTCAGTAGTTATGGGTTTTATGCTACAAAGCCGTAACATAAAACTCATAACTAAAGTGCTACAAAGTACACTAACACCCATAAACTACCTATTAACCAATAAACCAAGGCCCTCCCGCATTGCAAACACTAAAATAAAATTATCAACCCCTAATCTGCCGGTCCCGACATCGCCGCCACTATAATAAATATATTAACCCCTAAACCGCCGCCCTCCCGCATCGCAAACACTAGTTAAATATTATTAACTCCTAATCTGCTGTCCCTAACATCGCCGCAATCTACATTACTATTAATAACCCCTATCCTGCCGCCCCCCAAAATCGCTGCCACTATACTAAAGTTATTAACCCCTAAACCTAACACCAACTAACTTTAATGTAATTAAAATAAATCTAAATAAAATCTACTATTAATAACTAAATAATTCCTATTGAAAACTAAATACAGTACTTACCTATAAAATAAACCCTAAGCTAGCTACAATATAACTAATAGTTACATTGTATCTATCTTAGGTTTTATTTTTATTTCACAGGTAAGTTTGTATTTATTTTAACCCTTTCATGACATAGGCAATTGTTCAAGTTCTGAACGTAAACGAAACCTTGAATTTCAGATATATGTCTTTTCAACCATAATTTACCCCTTTCACATTAGGTGCACCCACACTAATTATATATTGTTTTTTAGAGGACAGATAGGGCTTTCTTTTGCCATAAAAGATTTATTTCTCAACTATAATTTTATATAAAAAAAATCAAAGTAAGTGTGAGAAATTAAGAAATTTGAAGCTTTCCAAATGATTTTATTGTGAATATCATCATCCTGATATATGTTACTGCAATAAAACACCCATACTTGTGTTTAGCGATGTCCCATGAGTATAACGATACCCCCCATGTACAGGTTTTCTGAGATTTCTGGAATTTACAAGGCCCAACATACGGCCTACCCATTTACTTAGAAATCTGGCACATTCATTTTCTGGGCTTAAGTTGCCTTTCATACATTATAGCAGCCCAGGAATAAAAATTACCCCATCATGGCATACCATTTACAAAAGTAGACAACCAAGGGTATTCCAAAATGGCCATGTCATGTCTTTTTGTGAAGCCCCTTAGTCACAACACCTAGCCAAATGTAGTGGTCATTTTTGTTGTATGCGTTTTTTACACAAACACTGCACTTTGGCTGTTTCTGTCATCAAGCTTGTATGTTTTACTGCTATAAAACACACATATTTGTGTTTGTCAATGTCCTACGAGTACAACAGTACCCCCCATGTACAGGTTTTACGGGGTTTACAGAAGTTACAGGGCCAAATATGGGGTCTGCCCATTTCAGTCTTTATGCATGGAAATTTGGCACCTTAATTTTCTGTGCCTATGTCCTCTTTGAGACATTATAGCAGCCCAGGAATGAAAATTACCCCATCATGGCATACCATTTTCAAAAGAAGACACCCCAGGGCATTCCAAAAGGGCCATGTCACATCTTTTTGTGAAGCCCCTTAGGCATAACATCTGGCCAAATGTAGTGCTCATTTATTTTTAATGCGTTTTTTGCACAAACACTGCAATTTGGCTGTTTCTGTCATCAAGATTTTATGTTTTACTGCTATAAAACACACATATAAGTGTTTGTAAATGTCCTACAAGTACAACAGTACCCCCATGTAAAGGTTTTATGGGGTTTACAGAAGTTACAGGGCCAAATATGGGGTCTTCCCATTTACATGAAAATTTGGCACATTCACCTTCTGGGCCTATGTCCTCTTTGAGACATTATAGAAGCCCAGGAATGAAAATAACCCCATCATGGCATACAATTTACAAAAGTAGACAACCAAGGGTATTCCAAAAGGCCCATGTCACATCTTTTTGTGAAGCCTCTTAGTCACAACACCTGGCCAAATGTAATGGTCATTTTTTTTTGCATGCGTTTTCTACACAAACACTGCACTTTGGCTGTCTCTGTCATCAATCTTTTATGTTTTGCTGCTATAAAATACACATATTAGTGTTTGTCAAGGTCCTACGAGTAAAACATTACCCCCATGTACAGGTTTTATGGGCTTTACAGAAGTTACAGGGCCAAATATGGGGTCTGCCCATTTCAGTCTTTATGCATGGAAATTTGGCAGCTTAATTTTCTGTGCCTATGTCCTTTTTGAGACATTATAGCAGCCCAGGAATGAAAATTACCCCATCATGGCATACCATTTTCAAAAGAAGACACCCTAGGTTATTCCAAAAGGCCCATGTCACATCTTTTTGTGAAGCCCCTTAGTCACAACACCTGGCCAAATGTAATGGTCATTTTTTTTGCATGCATTTTGTGCACAAACACTGCACTTTGGCTGTCTCTGTCATCAACCTTTTATGTTTTGCTGCTATAAAACACACATATTAGTGTTTGTCAAGGTCCTACGAGTAAAACAGTACCCCCCCATGTCCAGGTTTTATGGAGTTTACAGAAGTTACAGGGCCAAATATGGGGTCTGCCCATTTCAGTCTTTATGCATGGAAATTTGGCACCTTAATTTTCTGTGCCTATGTCCTCTTTGAGACATTACAGCAGCCCAGGAATGAAAATTACCCCATCATGGCATACCATTTTCAAAAGAAGACACCCTAGGGTATTCCAAAAGGGCCATGTCACATCTTTTTGTGAAGCCCCTTAGGCATAACATCTGGCCAAATGTAGTGCTCAATTTTTTTGTATGCGTTTTTTGCACAAACACTGCACTTTGGCTGTTTCTGTCATCAACCTTTTATGTTTTGCTGCTATAAAACACACATATTTGTGTTTGTCAATGTCTTAAGAGTAAAACAGTACCCCCCATGTACAGGTTTTATGGGGTTTACAGAAGTTACAGGGCCAAATGTGGGATCTGCCCATTTACATGGAAAATTGGCACATTCATTTTCTGGGCCTTTGTCCTCTTTGAGACATTATAGCAGCCCAGGAATGAAAATTACCCCATCGTGGCATACCATTTATAAAAGTAGACAACCCAGGGTATTGAAAAAGGACTATGTTTAGTCTTTGTTTGTAGCCACTTAGTCACAACATCTGGCCAAAGGTAATGCTCATATTTTAGTTTTAGTTTATCACAAAAACACTGCCTTTTTGCTGTTTATATCATCCTTTTATGTTTTACTGCTATAATACACCCATCTTTGTGTTCAGCGATGTCCCATGAGTACAACAATACCCCTTATGTACAGGTTTTATGTGGTTTCAGGAAGTTACAGCGCCCAATATAGGGTCTGCCAATTTGCATGGAAATTTGGCACATTAATTTTATGGACCTTTGTTGCCTTTGAGACAGTATGGCAGCGCAGGAATGAAAATTACCCCCCCATGGCATACCATTTGCAAAAGTAGAAAACCCAGGGTATTGAAAAAGGACTATTTTTAGTCTTTTTTTGCAGCCACTTAGTCACAAAACCTAATCAAATTTAGTGGTCATATTTTTTATTTGCTTTTTTCACACAGACACTGCCTTTTTCTATTTAGATCATCATCCTTATATTTTTTACTGCTATAATACACCCATATCTGTGTTTAGTGATCTCCCATGAGTGCAACAATACCCCCTATGCACAGGTTTTATGTGGTTTTAGGAAGTTACAGGGCCCAATATAGGGTCTGCATAGAAATTTGGCACATTGATTTTCTGGACCTATGTTGCCTTTGAGACAGTATGGCAGCCCAGGAATGAAAATTACCCCCCTCATGACATACCATTTGCAAAAGTGGATAACTCAGGATATTCTAAAAGGAGTATTTTAGTTGTTTTGTATAACTTATAATGGCCTTAGAGTGGATGGGCTTAACATATAAAGGGGCAGGACAAGGTCAGGGGATTTATGAAGTTAGGAATACAGAATAATAAAATAAAATAAATTAGGAACACATACAGGTTGCTTTCAAATTAAAAGTTTAACTCTGTGTGATATATTCGAAAGCAATCAGTGATACAGAGGCCAGGTTGAGAGGGGCAGTCAGGGCAATGGTAACTAGAATCCCTCCTCCCTCCTTTTTTATAGCAGACTCTGCATCTTTTCTGGGGTGTTAATTTGCAGGCAGTGGGGGGGATCCTAGTGGGAAAATGCCTGCAAAAGAGTCGCTCGACATTTTCAGATTGAACAGTGGGAGGATTAGGGGTCTGGTTAAACAAAATATCAGATGTTACATTTAACACAAATTCCAAAAAAGTATAAGTTTTCCCTGTGCCTGATTTTTTGTACAGCACATATGCATTATATACTGCGATCTGCATAATATAAAATGCTACTTTTTTGTACCAAGTTCTAGTTTTTCTTTGAATTAGATATGGCTGCAGGCATCGGTCAGCTAAATCTACCCCCCCCCCATGTTTTTGTTGTACTCCATAATGCACTTTGGCTTTAGGATCTGTGCAGATCTTCCCTTCACAGACACTGGCACTATAGCTTCATCGTGCATTGTGGAGAGCATGTACACATCTTTTTTATCAGTGTACCGAAGGGCCAGTAGCTCATTGTGGCGTAAAGCTGACGTTGTGCCCCTACTTTTTTTTCCATATGTCAGCTTCTGGGGGAAACCTTTGCGATTTTTTCTTGTTGTGCCACAGGCCACGGTTTCAAAATAAAATAAAAATTTTAATAGCTCTGTGCTGGTGTAAAAATTATCGAGCCACAAATGGTACCCTTTATTTAGCAGGGGTAGTAGGAGATCCCACACAATTTTCCCACTTGTGCCAACTGAATCTGGGCAGCCAGGTGGATCCAAGTGGCTATCCTTTCCCTGGTAGATGCGAAATGCCCAGGTATACCCAGTACTGCATTCACAGAGCTTATAAAATTTTACCCCATAGCGGGACCTCTTGGATGGTATATATTGCTTCAAAAGCAATCTCCCCTTAAATTTCATGAGGGACTCATCAATGCAAATGTCCTGCTCAGGTATGTAAACTTCTTTAAATTTTTGGGACAGGTGGCTTATCAGGGGCCTTAGTTTATATAACCTGTCATGCAGGGGGTCATTTCTGGGGGGGCACTGGGTATTATCATTAAAATGGAGAAACCGCAGCAACTGTTCATATATGTCCCTCTTCATAACCCCTGGAAAAAGAGGGGTAGCCAGGATGGGGTTCTGGCTCCAGTATGAACGAATGCTGGGTTTCTTCACAATCCCCATTATTGTCAGGGCCAGAACTTTTTAATCTCTGGTACGTCAGTGGGGTGCCAGGTATTTTTTCTGACATACAGAGATTGGGGATTTTTGGACAGATACTGGCTAACATATAAATTTGTTTGAGCAACTATATGCTCAAACATGGTATCTGTCAGAATCAGGGACATATAGTTTATTGGCTCACATACTGGAACATCACTTGTGATGCCAGGAGTCTCAGTAAATTCTGGCATTTCTGGGGCAGTGAAATTTGGGGGTAGCCAATTTTGGTCATTTGTGCGACGCCTCCTTTTAGGTGGCGGGCAGGGAGCACCATCATTAGATGTATCACTCAGGGGCTCTATATCTGATGCCGTAAGGGTTGCGCTGTCAGACAGAGCAGAGAGGGTTTCACTCCCTGAATCTTCGGCAAGAATGGCATAAGCCTCTTCTGCTGAATAGCGTGCCATAAGGGATTTTTTTCAATACAAATTACCACTTCACCACCACCAATTCCCACTTCACCTTCCCCAAAATCCCACTAAACCACCCCAATTACCACCTCCCAATTACCACCCACCTATTCCCACCCACCCTATTCCCTCAGATATTTTTTTTATATATATATATATATATATATAATTTTTTTTATAAACTAAAAAAAAAAAAGGAACTGGGAAGGGTAGTGATTGGGAACAACAGGGAAGGGGTTAATAATAACTAAAGATCCCCACAAATAAACTTTTGGGCACTGATCAAAGCCCTGACAGGCTGATCACTGTGATATTAGGCTGATCACAGTAGCAGCTCAGTGATCAGCAGCAAAATATATATATATATATATATATATATATATATATATATATATATATATATATATATATATTTGTAACCCCCACAAATAAACCCCCAACGCTTTTGATCAACACTGATCAAAGCCCTAACTGGCTAACCAAGTTATATTAGGCTGATCACAGTAGCAGCTCTGTGATCAGCAGCAAAATATATATATATATATATATATATATATATATATATATATATTGTATTTATAATTTTTTTCCCTCTCTAGCACTACAAACACTAAAGTGTCTTCCTCTCTCTCTCAGATCGCACTGAGAGCAGAGAGGAAGCAGATACACTTGTAACAGCCAATGATTCCACTCATTGGCTGCTACAGTGTTACAGGGGACAATCGATACACCACTTCCATGCTGATTGGATCCTGAGGGAGTGCCAGAGGTGCTAGGCACATCCCCCAACAGGATCCATAACAAACAAAATATCGGAGGGGGCACAGGAGCTGAAAACCGTTATGCCGTTCTATTCCGTCATAACGGCTCTAAAGCCCAGTGTAATTATGACGGAATGGAACGGCATAACGGCGTTAAAAGGTTAACTAGGTAGACTAGTTAGTAAATAGTTATTAACTATTTACTAGCTACCTAGTTAAAATAAATACAAATTTACATGTAAAATAAAACCTAACCTGTCTTACACTAACATCTAACCTTACACTACAATTAAATAAATTACATTAATTAAATACAATTAACTAAATTACAAAAAAAACACTAAATTACACAACATAAAAAAGAAATGATCAAATATTTAAAACATCTAACCTTACACTACAATTAAATAAATTACATTAATTAAATACAATTAACTAAATTACAAAAAAACCCACTAAATTACACAACATAAAAAAGAAATTATCAAATATTTAAACTAATTACACCTAATCTAATAGCCCTATCAAAATAAAAGCCCCCCCCCAAATAAAAAAAAAAACTGTAGCCTAAACTAAACTGTCAATAGCCCTTAAAAGGGCCTTTTGCAGGCCATTGCCCCAAAGAAATCAGCTCTTTTACGTGTAAAAAAAAAAAAATACAAACAACCTCCAACAGTAAAACCCACCACCCACACAACCAACCCCCCAAATAAAAACCTATCTAAAAAAACCTAAGCGCCCCATTGCCCTGAAAAGGGCATTTGTATGGGCATTGCCCTTAAAAGTGTATTTAGCTCTTTTTCCGCCCAAACCCTAATCTAAAAATAAAACACACCCAATGAACCCTTAATAAAACCTAACACTAACCCCCGAAGATCCACTTACAGTTTTTGAAGACCCGGCATCCATCCTCAACGAAGCGGCAGAAGTCTTCATCCAAGCGGCAAGAATTTCCCAACGAAGCCGGGAGAAGTCTTCATCAAAGCGGGCTGAAGTCTTCATCCAAGCCGGCAGAAGTCTTCATCTAGACAGCATCTTCTATCTTCATCCATCCGGCGCGGAGCGCTCCATCTTCAAGACATCCGGTGCGGAGCATCCTCTTCTTACGATGGCGACTGAAGAATGAAGGTTCCTTTAAGGGACGTCATCCAAGATGGCGTCCCTTGAATTCCGATTGGCTGATAGAATTCTATCAGCCAATCGGAATTAAAGGGGAAAAAATCCTATTGGCTGATGCAATCAGCCAATAGGATTGAGCTTCAATCCTATTGGCTGATACAATCAGCCAATAGGATTGAGCTTGCATTCTATTGGCTGTATTACAAGTTCTTAATTCAGACATGGGAGACATTGCTAAACTACATCAAGATCCATCCGGAACTTTTCCTAAACACTCAATATGCTAAATTATATCATCACAAAAACAAAATTTATGCTTACCTGATAAATTCATTTCTCCTGTAGTGTGGTCAGTCCACGGGTCATCATTACTTCTGGGATATTATCTCCTCCCCTACAGGAAGTGCAAGAGGATTCACCCAGCAGAGCTACTATATAGCTCCTCCCCTCTACGTCACCTCCAGTCATTCGACCAAAGGACCAACGAGAAAGGAGAAGCCCAAGGGTGTAGTGGTGACTGGAGTATAATCCAAAAATTTTTTTAGCCTGCCATAAAAAACAGGGCGGGCCGTGGACTGACCACACTACAGGAGAAATGAATTTATCAGGTAAGCATAAATTTTGTTTTCTCCTGTTAAGTGTGGTCAGTCCACGGGTCATCATTACTTCTGGGATACCAATACCAAAGCAAAAGTACACGGATGACGGGAGGGACAGGCAGGCTCTTTATACGGAGGGAACCACTGCCTGAAGAACCTTTCTCCCAAAAACAGCCTCCGAAGAAGCAAAAGTGTCAAATTTGTAAAATTTGGAAAAAGTATGAAGAGAAGACCAAGTTGCAGCCTTGCAAATCTGTTCAACAGAAGCCTCATTCTTAAAGGCCCAAGTGGAAGCCACAGCTCTAGTAGAATGAGCTGTAATTCTTCCAGGAGGCTGCTGTCCAGCAGTCTCATAGGCTAATCGTAATATGCTACGAAGCCAAAAAGAGAGAGAGGTAGCCGAAGCTTTTTGACCTCTCCTCTGACCAGAATAAACGACAAACAGGGAAGACGTTTGACGAAAATCCTTAGTTGCCTGTAGATAAAATTTCAGGGCACGGACTACATCTAGATTGTGTAGCAGACGTTCCTTCTTCGAGGAAGGATTAGGACACAAAGATGGAACAACAATCTCTTGATTGATATTCCTGTTAGTGACCACCTTAGGTAGGAACCCAGGTTTAGTACGCAGAACTACCTTGTCTGAATGAAAAATCAGATAAGGAGAGTCACAATGTAAGGCAGATAACTCAGAAACTCTTTGTGCCGAGGAAATAGCCATTAAAAACAGAACTTTCCAAGATAACAACTTGATATCAATGGAATGAAGGGGTTCAAACGGAACACCCTGTAAAACATTAAGAACTAAGTTCAAACTCCATGGCGGAGCAACAGTTTTAAACACAGGCTTGATCCTAGCTAAAGCCTGACAAAAAGCTTGAACGTCCGGAACTTCTGACAGACGTTTGTGTAAAAGAATGGACAGAGCTGAAATCTGTCCCTTTAAAGAACTAGCGGATAACCCCTTTTCTAAACCTTCTTGTAGAAAAGACAATATCCTTGGAATCCTAACCTTACTCCATGAGTAACTCATGGAGCACCAATATAAGTATTTACGCCATATTTTATGGTAAATCCTTCTGGTAACAGGCTTCCTAGCCTGTATTAAGGTATCAATAACTGGCTCAGAAAAACCACGTTTTGATAAAATCAAGCGTTCAATTTCCAAGCAGTCAGCTTCAGAGAAGTTAGATTTTGATGTTTGAATGGACCCTGGATCAGAAGGTCCTGTTTCAGAGGTAGAGACCAAGGCGGACAGGATGACATGTCCACTAGATCTGCATACCAAGTCCTGCGTGGCCATGCAGGTGCTATTAGAATCACTGATGCTTTCTCCTGTTTGATTCTGGCAATCAATCGAGGAAGCATCGGGAAGGGTGGAAACACATAAGCCATCCCGAAGGTCCAAGGTGCTGTCAAAGCATCTATCAGAACCGCTCCCGGATCCCTGGATCTGGACCCGTAGCGAGGAAGCTTGGCGTTCTGACGAGACGCCATGAGATCTATCTCTGGTTTGCCCCAACGTCGAAGTATCTGGGCAAAGACCTCCGGATGAAGTTCCCACTCCCCCGGATGAAAAGTCTGACGACTTAAGAAATCCGCCTCCCAGTTCTCCACTCCCGGGATGTGGATTGCAGACAGGTGGCAAGAGTGAGACTCTGCCCAGCGAATTATCTTTGATACTTCCATCATTGCTAGGGAGCTTCTTGTCCCTCCCTGATGGTTGATGTAAGCTACAGTCGTGATGTTGTCCGACTGAAACCTGATGAACCCCCGAGTTGTTAACTGGGGCCAAGCCAGAAGGGCATTGAGAACTGCTCTCAATTCCAGAATGTTTATTGGAAGGAGACTCTCCTCCTGATTCCATAGTCCCTGAGCCTTCAGAGAATTCCAGACAGCACCCCAACCTAGTAGGCTGGCGTCTGTTGTTACAATTGTCCAGTCTGGCCTGCTGAATGGCATCCCCCTGGACAGGTGTGGCCGATAAAGCCACCATAGAAGAGAATTTCTGGTCTCTTGATTCAGATTCAGAGTGGGGGACAAATCTGAGTAATCCCCATTCCACTGACTTAGCATGCACAATTGCAGCGGTCTGAGATGTAGGCGTGCAAAAGGTACTATGTCCATTGCCGCTACCATTAAGCCGATCACCTCCATGCATTGAGCTACTGACGGGTGTTGAATGGAATGAAGGACCCGGCATGCATTTTGAAGCTTTGTTAACCTGTCTTCTGTCAGGTAAATCTTCATTTCTACAGAATCTATCAGAGTCCCCAAGAAGGGAACTCTTGTGAGTGGAAAGAGAGAACTTTTCTTTTCGTTCACCTTCCATCCATGCGACCTTAGAAATGCCAGTACTAACTCTGTATGAGACTTGGCAGTTTGAAAGCTTGAAGCTTGTATCAGAATGTCGTCTAGGTACGGAGCTACCGAAATTCCTCGCGGTCTTAGTACCGCCAGAAGAGTACCCAGAACCTTTGTGAAGATTCTTGGAGCCGTAGCCAATCCGAATGGAAGAGCTACAAACTGGTAATGCCTGTCTAGAAAGGCAAACCTTAGATACCGGTAATGATTTCTGTGAATCGGTATGTGAAGGTAAGCATCCTTTAAATCCACTGTGGTCATGTACTGACCCTCTTGGATCATGGGCAAAATTGTTCGAATAGTTTCCATCTTGAACGATGGAACTCTTAGGAATTTGTTTAGGATCTTTAAATCCAAGATTGGCCTGAAAGTTCCCTCTTTTTTGGGAACTACAAACAGATTTGAGTAAAACCCTTGTCCTTGTTCCGACCGCGGAACTGGATGGATCACTCCCATTAATAAAAGATCTTGTACGCAGCGTAGGAACGCTTCTTTCTTTATTTGGTTTGTTGACAACCTTGACAGATGAAATCTCCCTCTTGGGGGAGAGGATTTGAAGTCCAGAAGGTATCCCTGAGATATGATCTCTAACGCCCAGGGATCCTGAACATCTCTTGCCCAAGCCTGGGCGAAGAGAGAAAGTCTGCCCCCTACTAGATCCGGTCCCGGATCGGGGGCCCTCGATTCATGCTGTCTTAGGGGCAGCAGCAGGTTTCCTGGCCTGCTTGCCCTTGTTCCAGGACTGGTTAGGGTTCCAGCCTTGTCTGTAGCGAGCAACAGCTCCTTCCTGTTTTGGTGCAGAGGAAGTTGATGCTGTTCCTGCTTTAAAATTACGAAAGGAACGAAAATTAGACTGTCTAGCCCTAGGTTTGGCTTTGTCCTAAGGCAGGGCATGGCCTTTACCTCCTGTAATGTCAGCGATAATCTCCTTCAACCCGGGCCCGAATAAGGTCTGCCCTTTGAAAGGTATATTAAGCAATTTAGATTTAGAAGTAACATCAGCTGACCAGGATTTTAGCCACAGTGCTCTGCGTGCCTGAATGGCAAATCCGGAATTCTTAGCCGTAAGTTTAGTTAAATGTACTACGGCATCTGAAATAAATGAGTTAGCTAACTTAAGGGTTTTAAGTTTGAGTGTAATCTCATCTAGTGTAGATGATTCAAGTGTCTCTTCCAGAGACTCAAACCAAAATGCTGCTGCAGCCGTGACAGGCGCAATACATGCAAGAGGTTGCAATATAAAACCTTGTTGAACAAACATTTTCTTAAGGTAACCCTCTAATTTTTTATCCATTGGATCTGAAAAAGCACAGCTATCCTCCACCGGGATAGTGGTACGCTTAGCTAAAGTAGAAACTGCTCCCTCCACCTTAGGGACCGTTTGCCATAAGTCCCGTGTGGTGGCGTCTATTGGAAACATTTTTCTAAATATCGGAGGAGGTGAGAACGGCACACCGGGCCTATCCCACTCCTTAGTAACAATTTCAGTAAGTCTCTTAGGTATAGGAAAAACATCAGTACTCGCCGGTACCGCAAAATATTTATCCAACCTACACATTTTCTCTGGTATTGCAACTGTGTTACAATCATTCAGAGCCGCTAACACCTCCCCTAGTAATACACGGAGGTTTTCCAGCTTAAATTTAAAATTTGAAATATCTGAATCCAGTCTGTTTGGATCAGAACCGTCACCCACAGAATGAAGTTCTCCGTCCTCATGTTCTGCCACCTGTGACGCAGTGTCTGACATGGCCCTAATATTATCAGTGCACTCTGTTCTCACCCCAGAGTGATCACGCTTGCCTCTAAGTTCTGGTAATTTAGCCAAAACTTCAGTCATAACAGTAGCCATATCCTGTAATGTGATTTGAAATGGCCGCCCAGATGTACTCGGCGCTACAATATCACGCACCTCCCGAGCGGGAGATGCAGGTACTGACACGTGAGGCGAGTTAGTCGGCATAACTCTCCCCTCGTTGTTAGGTGAAATATGTTCAGTTTGTACAGATTGACTTTTATTTAAAGTAACATCAATACAATTAGTACATAAATTTCTATTGGGCTCCACTTTGGCATTAGCACATATAGCACATGTATCTTCCTCTGAATCAGACATGTTTAACACACTAGCAATAAACTAGCAACTTGGAAATGCTTTTCAAGTAATTTACAATAATATGAAAACGAACTGTGCCTATAAGAAGCACAGAAAAAATTATGACAGTTGAAAATAATTAAGCTATAGCATCAAATCTTTGTAAGAAATATACAATTTTAGCAAAGGATTGTTCCCATTAGCAAAGGATAACTAACCCTGGCAGCAGAAAAAATACACAAATAAACGTTTTTTATCACAGTCAACTACAATCTTCACAGCTCTGCTGTGAATGATTACCTCCCTCAAAAAAGGCTTTGGAGATCCCTGAGTTCTGTAGAGATGAACCGGATCATGCAGGAAGAAAATGAACCTCTGACTGAGTTTTTTGATGCGTAGTAAAAGCGCCAAAAATGGCCCCTCCCCCTCACACATAACAGTGAGAGAGATCAGTAAACTGCTTTAATTTAAACAAAACTATTGCCAAGTGGAAAAATAATGCCCAAAACATTTTTTCACCCAGTACCTCAGAGAAATAAACGTTTTTACATGCCAGCAAAAAAACGTTTAACCTCAATAAATTAATTGTTATTTAAAACCTATTGCAAGTCCCTGCAAATTAGGTTAAGTCTATGCATACAGTATAAATCCAGTGAAGTACCATTCCCCAGAATACTGAAGTGTAAAATATACATACATGACAGCCTGATACCAGCTACATCTACTGCATTTAAGGCTGAGTTTACATTATAACGGTATGGCAGGATTTTCTCATCAATTCCATGTCAGAAAATAATAAACTGCTACATACCTCTTTGCAGATTAATCTGCCCGCTGTCCCCTGATCTGAAGTTTACCTCTCCTCAGATGGCCGAGAAACAGCAATATGATCTTAACTACTCCGGCTAAAATCATAGAAAAAACTCAGGTAGATTCTTCTTCAAATTCTACCAGAGAATGAATAACACACTCCGGTGCTATTATAAAATAACAAACTTTTGATTGAAGGTAATAAACTAATTAAATCACCACAGTCCTCTCACACATCCTATCTATTCGTTGGGTGCAAGAGAATGACTGGAGGTGACGTAGAGGGGAGGAGCTATATAGCAGCTCTGCTGAGTGAATCCTCTTGCACTTCCTGTAGGGGAGGAGATAATATCCCAGAAGTAATGATGACCCGTGGACTGACCACACTTAACAGGAGAAACAGCCTTTTTTTTTAAAGCTTGATTGGACTCAGAAAGAAACAAAAGGGAAGCATTTGCTCCCTAGATGAAGCTACAAACATCTTTCAAAGGAACTGATAATTAGCACAGGCTTGTTAAGTGACCCATGCTATGTAACTGCTGACACTTGAATATACACATAATGTAGACATTATGTCTGGGTTAGGATAAGACACAGTGAAAGCACATGGCTTACATTGTAATTTCAAATCTCACTGTTCCAAACAACTGTATTTAGATTTCAAGTAAAATATACTTCTAGGAAAATAACGCCTAGATTTAGAGTTCTGCGGTAGCCGTCAAAAGCAGCGTTAAGAGTCAGTAAGGAAAGGGTCTAACGCTCACTTTCCAGCCGTGACTTTTCCATACCGCAGATCCCCTTACGCCAATTGCGTATTCTATCTTTTCAATGGGATCTTCCTAACGCCGGTATTTAGAGTCTTGGCTGAAGTGAGCGTTAGAACTCTAACCACAAGACTCCAGCCGCAGAAAAAGTCAGGAGTTAAGAGCTTTCTGAGCTAACGCCGGTTCATAAAGCTCTTAACTACTGTGCTCTAAAGTACACTAACACCCATAAACTTTCCAGCCGCGACTTTTCCATACCGCAGATCCCCTTACGCCAATTGCGTATTCTATCTTTTCAATGGGATCTTCCTAACGCCGGTATTTAGAGTCTTGGCTGAAGTGAGCGTTAGAACTCTAACGACAAGACTCCAGCCGCAGAAAAAAGTCAGGAGTTAAGAGCTTTCTGAGCTAACGCTGGTTCATAAAGCTCTTAACTACTGTGCTCTAAAGTACACTAACACCCATAAACTACCTATGCACCCCTAAACCAAGGTCCCCCCACATCGCCGCCACTCTAATAAATATTTTTAACCCCTAATCTGCCGACCGCACACCACCGCAACCTACATTATCCCTATGTACCCTTAATCTGCTGCCCCTAACATCGCCGACACCTACATAATATTTATTAACCCCTAATCTGCCCCCCCCCAACGTCGCCGCCACCTAACTTCAAGTATTAACCCCTAATCTGCCGACTGGACCTCGCCGCTACTCTAATAAATGTATTAACCCCTAAAGCTAAGTCTAACCCTAACCCTAACACCCCCCTAAATTAAATATAATTTAAATCTAACAAAATAAATTATTTCTTATTAAATAAATTAATCCTATTTAAAGCTAAATACTTATCTGTAAAATAAACCCTAATATAGCTACAATATAACGAATAATTATATTGTAGCTATTTTAGCATTTATATTTATTTTACAGGCAACTTTGTATTTATTTTAACTAGGTACAATAGCTATTAAATAGTTATTTACTATTTAATAGCTACCTAGTTAAAATAATTACAAAATTACCTGTAAAATAAATCCTAACCTAAGTTACAATTAAACCTAACACTACACTATCAATAAATTAATTAACTAAACTACCTACAAGTACCTACAATTAAATCAACTAAACTAAATTAAAAAAAACAAACAAACACTAAATTACAAAAAATAAAACAAGATTACAAGAATTTTAAGCTAATTACACCTACTCTAAGCCCCCTAAAAAAATTACAAAGCCCCCCAAAATAAAAAAATGCCCTACCCTATTCTAAAATAAAAAGTTAACAGCTCTATTACCTTACCAGCCCTTAAAAGGGCTTTTTGCGGGGCATGCCCCAAAGAAATCAGCTCTTTTGCCTGTAAAAAAAACACAAAACCACCCCCCAACATTACAACCCACCACCCACATACCCCTACTCTAACCCAAACCCCCCTTAAATAAACCTAACACTACCCCCCTGAAGATCTCCCTACCTTGAGTCGTCTTCACTCAGCCAAGCAGCAATGGACCAAAAGAAGACATCCGGAGCGGCAGAAGTCTTCATCCTATCCGGGCAGAAGAGGACATACGGACCGGCAAACATCTTCATCCAAGCGGCATCTTCTATCTTCATCCATCCGACGAGGAGGGGCTCCATCTTCAAGACCTCCGGCGCGGAACATCCTCTTCTACCGATGACTAGACGATGAATGAAGGTTCCTTTAAGTGACGTCATCCAAGATGGCGTCCCTCGAATTCCGATTGGCTGATAGGATTCTATCAGCCAATCGGAATTAAGGTAGGAAAAATCTGATTGGCTGATTGAATCAGCCAATCCGATTCAAGTTCAATCGGATTGGCTGATCCAATCAGCCAAACAGATTGAGCATTCATTCTATTGGCTGTTCATCTAGGGAGCAAAAGGGAAGCATTTGCTCCCTAGATGAAGCTACAAACATCTTTCAAAGGAACTGATAATTAGCACAGGCTTGTTAAGTGACCCATGCTATGTAACTGCTGACACTTGAATATACATAATGTAGACATTATTTCTGGGTTAGGATAACACACAGTGAAAGCACATGGCTTACATTGTAATTTCAAATCTCACTGTTCCAAACAACTGTATTTAGATTTCAAGTAAAATATACTTCTAGGAAAATATATGTTTTAATGGATATGAGACTGTCTATTTATGTGATATTAAATATTAACACAGGTATATATATATATATATATATATATATATATATATATATATATATATATATATATGTGGGAGATGCATTAAAATTTTGTAATAAATTAAAAGGCAATTGCAATAAACCCATTGTTAAAAGACAGCAGAGAAATTAATACATGTGTGTATATATATACATGTACATATATTCAGACAACATATTATATTAAATAAATAATTGCTGTTTTGAATAATAACTACATTAATAATATTGCAAATAGACATATGAATGCTTAAATCATTTCTAACAATTATTTCCATTTCTATTGCAGGCATCAATTCATATATGCAGAAATTGTAAAATGTGAAGCATGCTGTATTTACATGAATGCAATGTTAGGATTTAAATATTATCAATCTTGAATAGTTAGCAGTATAAATTGCTTTAATATAATATAATGGTGTTTGGTATAGAAATGACCAGAAAATGTATAAGATACTACCCTATCTAAAATTAATATTATAAGTGATTGATGCAGGAAGTTATGGTCTGATAAATAGCCACTTCATAGAAATATTGTAAAATGTGTAGAAATGGCTAGGTGAATCTGTTTTGTTTTTGTCACGCTGCCACCCGAGGGCCAGAACCCAGTATAGCAGTTAAGAGATTTAACTGTTTAAAGGATACGTTTCCATAACAACAATATATACTAAACCAATTATCCAATGACAAGGGACAAGCAAAAGGGCGTGAACGAAACAGGTCCTCAATGATTATATAAGAGGAGTAGTCAATGCAGAAGGGGACAGTTTTTTTGTGACTTGCTGAGACTAAGAATTGATTTTGGCTGCGATACCTGGGAACACTTTTCACTGAGCAAAGGCTGAAAACTTTACCTTGATATATGCAATAACTTTCCTTCAAATGAGATGACCTAAAGACTGCTATGAATTGGTTCAAATTGATGAAGTATAATTGTTCTAAAAAACTTGAAACAAGGGTTATTGGTGAGAACATAGTCAATTGTATTTAATAGATTTAAAGAGCAGTTTGTATTTTAAGCTAGTATATCATAGCCTGTGTATGGTTAAAATAATCCAAAATTTTAAGTTGTTTATCTGGGCAAATATATAGTTATAACTCAGAATTGGGTTTTTACATAAATAATATATATAACTTCTAGTGTTTAAATTAGAGTATATAGACTGTCCTACTGTTTAAATAAGCATTATTAGAATTGTATTGCTTGCATGTTTAGCTGTTAAAGATCTTGGAATCTCATTGTATTAACTGGGTAAAATTTTTCTGTGAATAAGGTAAAGTTGTATGAACTCTGCATAGCATATTTGAATAGTTTTGTTTAAACGCATATAATATTGACTCATATTTTAATTCTTACAAATATATATATCAATGTGTTCATAGTTATTTACTAATAATAAAGAATTCAGGTATTTATATTAATTTTATTGTATTAGTATATGCATATTTGATTGTGGGTTTAGTTTAAAGAAAGATTGTTAAATATATCAAGTTATAACCCTGCCCTATACTCACATATTGCTTGGAAAGTACTGCTAGGATTCTTATAAATATACTGACAGGATACAGATGATTTTGACAATGATTATGATTCTATCTTGTCCAAATTTATTTAGTGTAGTAAAAAAATAATAACAAAAAAGAAAAAAAAAAACACTTGCACAAAAAATTATCAAAAATAGATTTTTACAAAATGTCACCTATTTTAACATCAGCACATTTTTTCCATTACTTTTGATCAATGAAACTTGAGACCAGCAACAATATAAAATAAAGAGGTTGCTGTCAGGTGATCATTATTAATTTAAAAACTTGACAGCTATAAGGACACAAAAAGAATGGTGAGAATGTAGTGTCATAATATATTTCAATGGTGATGGGGGTAATAAGGGCTTCTTTAGAATTGCTGACAATGAAAACAGGACCAATGCTGTTTATAGCAGCAACTTGGCAACTGGATGAACACAAGATGGCTCATTTGAGGATATTTTGCTGCTTTCAACTAAGAGGTTCATGTCCCCTTGCGTAATGTGGTGGTCAGCAATCTACACTACCCTTGATTTTTCCCCCATATACCTATGTTTTATTAGGTGATCATTGTTGCCATGGTGATAGTTTAGTAGCAATCTGAGCATGTGACCTTTGTGTTAAAAATGTGGCCTCTCCTTTAAAAGATAAATCAGTTGCCCCATATTAGTGCATATATGAGGGTGCTAGAGTCATTTAATAACCTAGAGCACCCTATAGCAATCACCTGCTACCTAAAGGGACATTAGACCTGTCATTAAAAAGATCATTTTCTACTATTTCACATAAGGGGTATTGTGTGTTTTGTATGCTGGAATGGTCTTCTCTTTATTATGTGTGCCACCAAAGATGTTCATAAAATGACAGTCACTTACAAATGTATTTATTATATCCCTCTATCCCCTAAACACACACACACACACATTTTTAAATGAAGAGTCTCATGTCCTTCTTGGTTGCAGGTAATAACTTATTAACCCCTTAGTGACAAGACCATTTTTCAATTTTATTACCGTTAGGGACGAGGGCTATTTTTACATTTCTGCGGTGTTGATGTTTAGCTGTAATTTTCCACTTACTCATTTACTGTACCCACACATATTATGAACTGTTTTTCTCGCCATGGACTTTCTAAAGATACCATTATTTTCATCATATCTTATAATTTACTATAATTTTTTTATAAAATATGATGAAAAAATGGAAAAAAAAACACACTTTTTCTAACTTTGACCCCCAAAATCTCTTACGCATCTACAACCACCAAAAAACTTCCATGTTAAAAAGTTTTGAAATGTTGTCCTGAGTTTAGAAATACCCAATATTTACATGTTCTTTGCTTTTTTTGCAAGTTATAGGGCAATAAGTACAAGTAGCACTTTGCTATTTCCAAACCATTTTTTTTTTTTCAAAATTAGCGATAGTTACGTTGTAACACTGATATCTGTCAGGAATCCCTGAATAACTCTTCACATGTATATTTTTTTTTTTAGTAGACAACCTAAAGTATTGATCTAGGCCCATTTTGGTATATTTCATGCCATCATTTCACCGCCAAATGTGATCAAATAAGAAAAAATTGTTAACTTTTTCACAAACTTGGTTTCTCACTGAAATTATTTACAAACAGCTTGTGCAATTATGACACAAATTGTTGTAAATGCTTCTCTGGGATCCACTTTGTTCAGAAATAGCAGACATTTATGGCTTTAGCTTTACTTTTTGGTAATTGGAAGACCGCTAAATGCCACTGTGCACCACACTTGTATTATAAAGGAAGAGAAAAAGGGGGGGCGGAGCGTGTGGGGGCGTCCAGGATGGCCGCACCACACTAGACCTCCTGTGACGGTACCAAAAAAGCAGCAGCATTCACAGGATAATAATATAACCACCTAACTCAATGTAAGAAAACTATTCAACCTATACCATAACCTACCTGGTAGTAATCACCTTATTGGATCACAGAGACACCCTAACAAAGGGCACTGAACCAAATAGCAGAATTTACTCTATTGTGCCTGAACTTCTGCTCAGTAGCTCAACTGTACCCACACATGGGCGAGATCACTACAAGATGGCGCTTCGTAGAAATTCCAAAGCAGACAAAAATCTGAAACCCAGTACCACACCTAGTACAAGGAATACCTTCTTTAAAAATACTGACAGAAAAAAACAGACACCCCTCAAGTACATAGTGAGGAAGAATATCTATCAGACAACCCAGAAACTTCTTGGGTGCCACCACCCTCACCGAACATTTTAACACAAAATGAAGATGGCCCTGTAACTCTGAAAGCCATGGAAGCATTCATAAACCAAGTTAAGTCCTGCATCAAGAGTGAATGTGCGGACTTGAAAAGAGTTGAAGCACTAGAGGATGATAGAGAAGAATGAGCTAAAGAAATAACTGACATGTCTCATTCCACAGAAACTCAACAGGCACAGATCAAGGACCTAACTCAACAGGCACAGATCAAGGACCTAGAAGATAAAGTGGACGACATGGAAAACAGAGCGAGAAGGAATAACCTCCGTATCAGTGGTGTACCGGAGACAGTGAAAGGCGAAGACATCCAGGAGCATCTCCAAAATATGTTTCAATCCCTAGCCATTGCTAGCCAGCGCATGATAGAGATTATACCCCTGGATAGAGCTCACCGCTCTCTGCGACCCAAGCCAAATGACAACCAGCCTCCCAAAGACATTTTAATCTGCTTTCAAAGCTACAGAGATAGAGAGATATACCAGTTGGCAAGGTTGCAACCTAATTTCTCTTATATGGGCGCTAAAATTCAGATTTTTCAAGATCTCTCCACAAGGACACTTCAAATAAGAAAAGAATATGCCTTCCTCACTACACACCTGCGATCCCTAAAAATCCCTTACAGATGGGGTTTCCCAGTCTCCCTCCAAATCGTTAAAAAAACATAATTTATGTAAGAACTTACCTGATAAATTCATTTCTTTCATATTAACAAGAGTCCATGAGCTAGTGACGTATGGGATATACATTCCTACCAGGAGGGGCAAAGTTTCCCAAACCTTAAAATGCCTATAAATACACCCCTCACCACACCCACAAATCAGTTTAACGAATAGCCAAGAAGTGGGGTGATAAGAAAAAAAGTGCGAAGCATATAAAATAAGGAATTGGAATAATTGTGCTTTATACAAAAAAATCATAACCACCACAAAAAAGGGTGGGCCTCATGGACTCTTGTTAATATGAAAGAAATGAATTTATCAGGTAAGTTCTTACATAAATTATGTTTTCTTTCATGTAATTAACAAGAGTCCATGAGCTAGTGACGTATGGGATAATGACTACCCAAGATGTGGATCTTTCTACACAAGAGTCACTAGAGAGGGAGGGATAAAATAAAGACAGCCAATTCCTGCTGAAAATAATCCACACCCAAAATAAAGTTTAACAAAAAACATAAGCAGAAGATTCAAACTGAAACCGCTGCCTGAAGAACTTTTCTACCAAAAACTGCTTCAGAAGAAGAAAATACATCAAAATGGTAGAATTTAGTAAAAGTATGCAAAGAGGACCAAGTTGCTGCTTTGCAGATCTGGTCAACCGAAGCTTCATTCCTAAACGCCCAGGAAGTAGATACTGACCTAGTAGAATGAGCTGTAATTCTCTGAGGCGGAATTTTACCCGACTCAACATAGGCAAGATGAATTAAAGATTTCAACCAAGATGCCAAAGAAATGGCAGAAGCTTTCTGGCCTTTCCTGGAACCGGAAAAGATAACAAATAGACTAGAAGTCTTACGGAAAGATTTCGTAGCTTCAACATAATATTTCAAAGCTCTAACAACATCCAAAGAATGCAATGATCTCTCCTTAGAATTCTTAGGATTAGGACATAATGAAGGAACCACAATTTCTCTACTAATGTTGTTGGAATTCACAACTTTAGGTAAAAATTCAAAAGAAGTTCGCAACACCGCCTTATCCTGATGAAAAATCAGAAAAGGAGACTCACAAGAAAGAGCAGATAATTCAGAAACTCTTCTAGCAGAAGAGATGGCCAAAAGGAACAAAACTTTCCAAGAAAGTAATTTAATGTCCAATGAATGCATAGGTTCAAACGGAGGAGCTTGAAGAGCTCCCAGAACCAAATTCAAACTCCAAGGAGGAGAAATTGACTTAATGACAGGTTTTATACGAACCAAAGCTTGTACAAAACAATGAATATCAGGAAGAATAGCAATCTTTCTGTGAAAAAGAACAGAAAGAGCGGAGATTTGTCCTTTCAAAGAACTTGCGGACAAACCCTTATCTAAACCATCCTGAAGAAACTGTAAAATTCTCGGTATTCTAAAAGAATGCCAAGAAAAATGACGAGAAAGACACCAAGAAATATAAGTCTTCCAGACTCTATAATATATCTCTCGAGATACAGATTTACGAGCCTGTAACGTAGTATTAATCACGGAGTCAGAGAAACCTCTATGACCAAGAATCAAGCGTTCAATCTCCATACCTTTAAATTTAAGGATTTCAGATCCGGATGGAAAAAAGGACCTTGTGACAGAAGGTCTGGTCTTAACGGAAGAGTCCATGGTTGGCAAGATGCCATCCGGACAAGATCCGCATACCAAAACCTGTGAGGCCATGCTGGAGCTATTAGCAGAACAAACGAGCATTCCCTCAGAATCTTGGAGATTACTCTTGGAAGAAGAACTAGAGGCGGAAAGATATAGGCAGGATGATACTTCCAAGGAAGTGATAATGCATCCACTGCCTCCGCCTGAGGATCCCGGGATCTGGACAGATACCTGGGAAGTTTCTTGTTTAGATGAGAGGCCATCAGATCTATCTCTGGGAGCCCCCACATTTGAACAATCTGAAGAAATACCTCTGGGTGAAGAGACCATTCGCCCGGATGCAACGTTTGGCGACTGAGATAATCCGCTTCCCAATTGTCTACACCTGGGATATGAACCGCAGAGATTAGACAGGAGCTGGATTCCGCCCAAACCAAAATTCGAGATACTTCTTTCATAGCCAGAGGACTGTGAGTCCCTCCTTGATGATTGATGTATGCCACAGTTGTGACATTGTCTGTCTGAAAACAAATGAACGATTCTCTCTTCAGAAGAGGCCAAAACTGAAGAGCTCTGAAAACTGCACGGAGTTCCAAGATATTGATCGGTAATCTCACCTCCTGAGATTCCCAAACTCCTTGTGCCGTCAGAGATCCCCACACAGCTCCCCAACCTGTGAGACTTGCATCTGTTGAAATTACAGTCCAGGTTGGAAGAACAAAAGAAGCCCCCTGAATTAAACGAAGGTGATCTGTCCACCACGTTAGAGAGTGCCGAACAATCGGTTTTAAAGATATTAATTGATATATCTTCGTGTAATCCCTGCACCATTGGTTCAGCATACAGAGCTGAAGAGGTCGCATGTGAAAACGAGCAAAGGGGATCGCTTCCGATGCAGCAGTCATAAGACCTAGAATTTCCATGCATAAGGCTACCGAAGGGAATGATTGAGACTGAAGGTTTCGACAGGCTGTAATCAATTTTAGACGTCTCTTGTCTGTTAAAGACAAAGTCATGGACACTGAATCTATCTGGAAACCCAGAAAGGTTACCCTTGTTTGAGGAATCAAAGAACTTTTTGGTAAATTGATCCTCCAACCATGATCTTGAAGAAACAACACAAGTCGATTCGTATGAGACTCTGCTAAATGTAAAGACGGAGCAAGTACCAAGATATCGTCCAAATAAGGAAATACCACAATACCCTGTTCTCTGATTACAGACAGAAGGGCACCGAGAATCTTTGTGAAAATTCTTGGAGCTGTAGCAAGGCCAAACGGTAGAGCCACAAATTGGTAATGCTTGTCTAGAAAAGAGAATCTCAGGAACTGATAATGATCTGGATGAATCGGAATATGCAGATATGCATCCTGTAAATCTATTGTGGACATATAATTCCCTTGCTGAACAAAAGGCAATATAGTCCTTACAGTTACCATCTTGAACGTTGGTATCCTTACATAACGATTCAATAATTTTAGATCCAGAACTGGTCTGAAGGAATTCTCCTTCTTTGGTACAATGAAGAGATTTGAATAAAACCCCATCCCCTGTTCCGGAACTGGAACTGGCATAATTACTCCAGCCAACTCTAGATCTGAAACACAATTCAGAAATGCTTGAGCTTTCACTGGATTTACTGGGACATGGGAAAGAAAAAATCTCTTTGCAGGAGGTCTCATCTTGAAACCAATTCTGTACCCCTCTGAAACAATGTTCTGAATCCAAAGATTGTGAACAGAATTGATCCAAATTTCTTTGAAAAAACGTAACCTGCCCCCTACCAGCTGAACTGGAATGAGGGCCGTATCTTCATGTGAACTTAGAAGCAGGCTTTGCCTTTCTAGCAGGCTTGGATTTATTCCAGACTGGAGATGGTTTCCAAACTGAAACTGCTCCTGAGGACGAAGGATCAGGCTTTTGTTCTTTGTTGAAACGAAAGGAACGAAAACGATTGTTAGCCCTGTTTTTACCTTTAGACTTTTTATCCTGTGGTAAAAAAGTTCCTTTCCCACCAGTAACAGTTGAAATAATAGAATCCAACTGAGAACCAAATAATTTGTTTCCCTGGAAAGAAATGGAAAGTAGAGTTGATTTAGAAGCCATATCAGCATTCCAGGTCTTAAGCCATAAAGCTCTTCTGGCTAAGATAGCCAGAGACATAAATCTAACATCAACTCTAATAATATCAAAAATGGCATCACAGATGAAATTATTAGCATGCTGGAGAAGAATAATAATATCATGAGAATCACGATTTGTTACTTGTTGCGCTAGAGTTTCCAACCAAAAAGTTGAAGCTGCAGCAACATCAGCCAATGATATAGCAGGTCTAAGAAGATTACCTGAACATAGATAAGCTTTTCTTAGAAAAGATTCAATTTTTCTATCTAAAGGATCCTTAAACGAGGTACCATCTGACGTAGGAATGGTAGTACGTTTAGCAAGGGTAGAAATAGCCCCATCAACTTTAGGGATTTTGTCCCAAAATTCTAACCTGTCAGGCGGAACAGGATATAATTGCTTAAAACGTTTAGAAGGAGTAAATGAATTACCCAATTTATCCCATTCCTTAGCAATTACTGCAGAAATAGCATTAGGAACAGGAAAGACTTCTGGAATAACCGCAGGAGCTTTAAAAACCTTATCCAAACGTATAGAATTAGTATCAAGAGGACTAGAATCCTCTATTTCTAAAGCAATTAGTACTTCTTTAAGTAAAGAGCGAATAAATTCCATCTTAAATAAATATGAAGATTTATCAGCATCAATCTCTGAGATAGAATCCTCTGAACCAGAAGAGTCCAAAGAATCAGAATGATGGTGTTCATTTAAAAATTCATCTGTAGAGAGAGAAGATTTAAAAGACTTTTTACGTTTACTAGAAGGAGAAATAACAGACAAAGCCTTCTTTATGGATTCAGAAACAAAATCTCTTATGTTATCAGGAACATTCTGCACCTTAGATGTTGAGGGAACTGCAACAGGCAATGGTACATCACTAAAGGAAATATTATCTGCTTTAACAAGTTTGTCATGACAATTATTACAAACAACAGCTGGAGAAATAGCTACCAAAAGTTTACAGCAGATACACTTAGCTTTGGTAGATCCAGCAGGCAGTGGTTTTCCTGTAGTATCTTCTGGCTCAGATGCAACGTGAGACATCTTGCAATATGTAAGAGAAAAAACAACATATAAAGCAAAATAGATCAAATTCCTTATAAGACAGTTTCAGGAATGGGAAAAAAATGCCAAACATCAAGCTTCTAGCAACCAGAAGCAAATGAAAAATGAGACTGAAATAATGTGGAGACAAAAGCGACGCCCATATTTTTTGGCGCCAAATAAGACGCCCACATTATTTGGCGCCTAAATGCTTTTGGCGCCAAAAATGACGCCACATCCGTAACGCCGACATTTTTGGCGCAAAATAACGTCAAAAAATGACGCAACTTCCGGCGACACGTATGACGCCGGAAACGGAAAAGAATTTTTGCGCCAAAAAAGTCCGCGCCAAGAATGACGCAATAAAATGAAGCATTTTCAGCCCCCGCGAGCCTAACAGCCCACAGGGAAAAAAGTCAAATTTTTGAGGTAAGAAAAATATGATAATTTAAAGCATAATCCCAAATATGAAACTGACTGTCTGGAAATAAGGAAAGTTGAACATTCTGAGTCAAGGCAAATAAATGTTTGAATACATATATTTAGAACTTTATAAATAAAGTGCCCAACCATAGCTTAGAGTGTCACAGAAAATAAGACTTACTTACCCCAGGACACTCATCTACATGTTTGTAGAAAGCCAAACCAGTACTGAAACGAGAATCAGTAGAGGAAATGGTAAATATAAGAGTATATCGTCGATCTGAAAAGGGAGGTAAGAGATGAATCTCTACGACCGATAACAGAGAACCTTATGAAATAGACCCCGTAGAAGGAGATCACTGCATTCAATAGGCAATACTCTCCTCACATCCCTCTGACATTCACTGCACGCTGAGAGGAAAACCGGGCTCCAACTTGCTGCGGAGCGCATATCAACGTAGAATCTAGCACAAACTTACTTCACCACCTCCCTTGGAGGCAAAGTTTGTAAAACTGATTTGTGGGTGTGGTGAGGGGTGTATTTATAGGCATTTTAAGGTTTGGGAAACTTTGCCCCTCCTGGTAGGAATGTATATCCCATACGTCACTAGCTCATGGACTCTTGTTAATTACATGAAAGAAATGGGAAATGCCACGAATGCTCTAATCCAACCTATGCAGCTGATTTTTGCAAGCAATTATGTCTACCTCTCCCAGAGATGCAGAATTCCTCCGCGGACAAGGACGCACCTTTACCACCTAGACCACAGAGAAAACTGTGGTCCGAAATTGCAAGCAAAAGAACCAAGAAGAAGCCATGCTTTGATCCACCTAATTTTTAGAAGCTACTTGAACCAGAGAAACACCAGCCATGACCATTAGAATTAGTGAGTATGGAACTTTGGTTATCATTACCTAGAATTGGTAGTGGAACCACTATCATAGACATTCATATACATAGTCTGCCTTCTGTTCTAAACTATGGACACAAGAGACTTGCATTCCATTTGCAGTCCCACACCAAATGCTACAGACTTTCTACTGTTTGCTCTGCTCTTATTTTACACATATTTAGACTAAACCTGTCAATTGTTATGAAAATTGTGGCATTTTTAGATGTATCTGTTTAGCTTAAACAATGACCTTGGTGCTCCTGGGCCATACTTTAAGCCCCTTTTTAATGTGCATATTACCCCATCTACCTGTTTTAGTTTGTAACTGTTAAACCTATATGTTCATGTGTCATGAATTTTATCACGGTGTTATATCATTATAGAGGGCATGTATCCTTATGTGTCATTAATTGTTCATTTCCCTGTTGGGACGGGCTCCGTTGGGCCATAAATCCCCCTACTGTTCCAATTCCTCTCCTTTCCTTCTGCATTTACTGGTTGGGCTTAAGACCTCCAAGTATATCCCCCTTTTGTTCCCTATTCCTTATTTTCCTCCCTTCCTCTAAAATCTTCCTTCTCTAAGCTTTCCTCTCTACCTCCTGTTAATTTACTTAATATCTTAAAGCACTTACCCTAAGTGCATAACACAGTCCAGCTATAGCAATTGCAAGTTATCATAGAACGTTATCTAGGAATATATGGCCCCACACCCCCAAGTCAGCTCTTTTAAAATTGCCACACAAAATGTAAAAGGCTTTTTGTCTCCACAAAAGTGCTCAATAGCTTTCCATGACTTCTGTAAAAAACATGTAGACATTATCATGATTCAAGAAACACATTTTAGAAAAACTAATGAACCCGCCCTATCACACCTCTATTATAATCAACACTATCTCAACTCTGGCCCGACAAAACATAATGGGGTTGGCATCTCATTTACGAAAGGAACATCTTTCAAACTTTTACAGAAATATCAAGACCAAGAGGGCCGAATTTTGGTCTTGGTAGGGCTTTATTATGGTAGACCTATCACTCTGGCCAATATATACGCTCCCATTCGCCCTACACCGTACTTCTTCTGCAAAGTTATTAACCAGCTAGTAGATATTTGCAAAGGCCCTATAATACTAGGAGGAGATTTGAACTTTCCCACTAACCCAGCCATAGACAGATCAACGGGCAAATCCTATATACTAAACAGCCAAATAAAAGCTAACTGGCATGCAATTAGGACTATTCCTTTCTTTAACATCTGGAGAATAACACACCCCACTACCAAAGATTTTACATTTTTTTCCAACCCACAACGCTCCTATACCCGTTTGGATTATATCTTCTGTGACCAAAGCATATTGACCACTCTAATAGATTCCAGATTGTATCACACTACGTGGTCCGACCATAGCATTGTTAGCTCTACCTTTAAGTGGTCCTCAAAACCTCAACACCAACAGATCTGGAAACTTAAGGACCAAATCTTCTCTGATCCCCTGATAAGCACTGATATAGTAGAAAAAACATCCACATTTTTTAGTTTCAACGACCCTGTTGCGACTTCGGCTACTAATAATTGGGAAGCATACAAATGCTATATTAGAGGCGTGATAATGAGTCATACACATAAACAACGTTCCTTTGTGAACATATTTTGCAGCATTGTTTATTTTTTATTCACAGGTTTTTGCAGGATTTTTTCAATATTTTTTACATTTTTATTTATCATGCTGGAACCTCTCACAGACTTTCTTGGATTATAGAAGTTATCACCACACATTTTTCCACATTGGTTTCATCACTTTGTCATCACTTTGTCATCTTTGGATGGATATTTTTCCCACTTCATATTGACTTTTTGGATTTATAATTTTGTACACATTTGTTTCACTTTTTTAACCACTTGGAACTCACCATTTGCCTTTTTTATTACCAACGGTCATTTAGGATTGTATTTCTTAGGACTTTATATTTGGATGCGCATCTGTACAATTTTATCATCCTGATATTACAACCACCATATCAAGAGATCTGCATTTTATACTGTTTTTCAATTTTGCTCTTTTACTCTTATTACAATTTTACTCTTTTACCCTTATTGCTTGTAATCATTGTAACATGGATCCATGATTTTAATTATATGTTGTCTATTTTGTATTAAACTAAAATTTTATTCACCACATTACTTGAGATCATATTAATCTTTCACATTATAACCTCAGCCCTTGTGGCGCTCGCCTCTTCACACCATATATCTCAGTATTTCTCGGGTCCACTAGGGGACCTTCTGAGGGGAGCTAGAGGCTTCTGAAATTAGCGCAGGGTCCACTCACCATTACTGTACCATGAGTTACTATGTTCACTGACCCACTGTCATGCTTTCACTGCATTGGTCCACAAGCTGATTCTCTTGTTGTTGACTCTCATTATATTGTCTTTTCACCTTGTACCAGAAACGTTCCTCATGGAGGAGCTCTATTATTGTCATAAAACTACTTTTCAGTTTTTATAGTAGAGGCTCCTATAAACCAAGTGTAATATATATCTACAGACCACTAAATACGTTAACTTACGAATGTATTATTAAATCCCTGACATAAAGGCTAAACTTGGGGTGATGCTGACACACCTGCTACCCTTGTCCCCCATTGAATTGCCATCCTTTGAGTAGCTAGAACTGCACCCAATATGAGTTCACATTAGACTGCAGAACCCCTAGTGCTATGCATTTGCAGTGTATAGGTGATAAACTTACCCAGTAATACCTGTACTCATCCGCAGTTGTTAATGCGACCCAATACTTATTTCCCAACCTATAGGCATCCCATGGCAGTGACTCGGAGACCTCAGTTTAGCTTTTAGATACCAGGCTGAACCCTTACACATGTTATCCCTCCTTGTATTACTATTTTATTTTCCCTTTTGTACCCGGGACTCTACTAAGTAGGTAAGGGTATGATCATACTGAACGGCACTAGGACAAAAATGTTATGTAATTTAGCGGACTTCAGGGCTAACTATTTGTCTGATCTTTTGACAGAGTTCTATCTCTATTATACTCCCTCTACCATACAAGGGACTCTACTATGTATGTAGGGGTATGTCAATATTGAACGGTGCTACGACACAAATGTTATGTATTTAGCGGACACCGGGGCTAACCTTCCTTCTGACTTATTGCAAAGTTATCTATAGCACTCAGGACCGCTTAATTTTATAGCAATGTGCCAATGTGTTATTAATGACTACCCTCTTGCGATTAGCCATAATGATAGTATGCCAGTTTTTATATGTTCTAAGACACAAACCTCTCAGTACCATACACCCTCTTACTATGAGTATTAGGTTTACTCCTGCTCTAATTCTCAGAACTTGTTTCAGTTTACTTAGAGTTAGCGAAGATCCAATGTGGTGATTCATGTCAATACCAACTAGCCCATCCTTCTGACACCTTGTTATATGTAATACAGATAGCAGGAAAGGTCTATCTGTTGGGTCCATTTAGGATTATAGGTTTGTTCGAGACGATAGGACATCCCTTATATTTTTATATATCACATTCATATGTGGACATCCCTCCTATTTGGCTTAACCCCATAAGATACCATAAACTGGAACTGCTAGCCCAGGTATCTCAGACACCACAAAGATGACTTATTATCCACTCTAGTATTCTCAGAACCACCTACCATTGAGAGGTCTTGCATTGTACCTATCTCTTAGACGTGCACCTTTAAACTTGCCCCATATAAGCCTCCATTTATTCCTAACCGTTCAGCTATCTTTGCTACAGGTAACACCTCAGCCTACTCCATACTGTTATTGTATATTATCTATAATGAAAGAGACCAAAATATATATTAGTTTTCCCCTCTTACACATAACTTTGTTAGGAGTTACCTGTACTTGTCCTGCACCCAAATTATCTGGAGACCCAAAAGTTCTACCTGACAGACACCCTAAACTGGCTCCGCCCCCCTCCCTCCCTTTTTTCTCATCTAGAGCGGCTCTCGCCCGCTGAATTTCCCTTCCTCAAAAAAACATGATGCTAACCCCCCCTTTTTGCCCCAATTTGTTTCGAATAGATAAGATATTCTATGGTTTCCACTGCGATTCGGGGACCATTCTTATCTTTGCTAAGTAAACGGTTAAAAAAAAGAGGTTTCATTGTTATATGTTCCAGTCACCCATACTTGCCATAAACTAGTTTCTTTTATTGTTAACCCTATATTGCATACACTTTATGATCAAAATTTCAGACATAGTGTTATAGCCCTTGTCGGTAGCTACTCTCTTACTATTGAACTTGCTATATTGTATAATAAAAGCTCTCATTTGTATGTATATAGCACTACTGCGGTTTAGACATGGCGATTATAATTGCAATACTGGTACCTTAAGGTTTTAGCTCAAGTTTATTTTCTGTATGAGAATTGTATGATTGCTCTTATCAATTCTGATTCATGCCTGGACATATTTTCTGTTTTGTTGTTAATACTTATTACCTCAATAAACAATTATTTAAAAAAATTTAAAAAAAACATCACCTCTTGTATTTGTGTGAAAATTATGTTTGTTCCATACTTCCTAAAGAGACTAAAAAGCTAATTCTGCAAAATATTTTTTTTAAAAATGCTGCAAACCAAATAACTGGTATTAGGCAGTTCACACCATTTTGAAGAAATGTTGTAACATAATAAATACATAATCCAAGTCAGTAAACAGATTGCAGTACACAGAAACAATCCTTGTTTTACCTTGTAAGAGTCACAAATCACTAAGCATTTGCGTATTGTGCGCTACTTACAAATCCTGGTAATGTACATAAATAGATTTAACTTTGTTGTCTGAGGTCAGTTACAATATGCGGCCGCCTACAGCAAACACAGATTGCAATCAAATAATCTTCATCACATCTCTAAGAAGTGGTTTAGCTAATAATAAACCACAGATATGGCTCACAGAAATCATTTATTTTCTCTGCAAGGTTTGCTAATAATAACACAAACAAGGATTGCCGTGACTTACTATATATTAATGAGCCAATTGACTTTTGGAGCAACGCTGCAACCTTGATATATATTCACAACACACTCCCACGCATAGCTTAGGCGAGGGAACATAATGATAACACAAAAATAATTGTCAGGTCAGGGATAGCTTATTCCAATTAGGGAATCAAGTAAATCATGTAAACATGTATACTACATGATCTGATGGCATTACCATGAATAACATGTCTTCAAGATAAGATTATCATTTTCCATAATAATAAACTGAAATCTGTAACACTGCATTTTTGGGATGCATATTTACTTAAAGGGACAGTAAATACCTTGATATTTTTATATAAAATGTTTAGCTATGCATAATAAAACAACTTTGCAAAATATTTTCACTATTTATTTTGCCCCTTTTCATGCAATTAAGCCATTTCTAATTCTCAGAACTTGAAATGCAATCTGCTGACTTTTCAAAGCTAACCCTGTTACATATATTTCCCTAACTGGCTTTATCAGTTATCAGCAAAACAATGCATTCTATGATAACTTTATGAGAGTGGCTAGTCTTGTGGGGCGCAATCACATATACGGCGCAGGTTTCGGCGCAAGCGTGGGAACCCGCGCCGCCCATAATTTCACCTCGCGCATCGGGGTATTACATATACTGCGCCGTTAGATGCTAAAGTGGCGTAAGTAGGAAAACTGGCGATCTTCTGAAATGTGAGCAAATACACATTTTTTATTTTCAAAATAAAGCTTTATTAGTAAAAGAGTTGACAATCTGTACATGCATATGAAAACTATTGCAACATAGTATCATCTTACATTTTACATGTTATTTTTAACATATCTTAGCTTATACATCGTATCTTTGATCATTTATCGTTAAGTGATTAGAATTGGATCTTTTACTGTCAATGTTAACATCATTCCTAAAATATAACATATGAACTTTGAATAAAACAGTATTTATCAGGCATATAGACAAGGTAATATTTATCAGGTCTCCGGCTTTTCCATTTCACACTGCCGAGGGTTTAAGTGCCTGATATTTGCTACTCTGCAAATGCAGAGAGAGAAGATCAAACATATAGAAAAGTTAGTAGGGAAGTAAGAAAAAGAAGAGGGAAATCAAGCGACTGGAGGAGGGGGGGGACTGAAGGAGGAGGGGAAAAAAAAGGGGGGGGGAGGAACAAATACACTATCCAGCAACTGTCTAAACTTTACACATTTGTTAAATTAAAGTCCACGTCCCTCCCAGGTCAGTAACATCATTTTGTGAGTGCTTAGTTTACCAATTCTTAAATAATGGTATCTCTCTAGCTTCAACAGCTCTCCAACTTTAACCTTCCATTCCAACATGCTTGGAGTGTTTTGCCTTTTCCAGTATAAGGGGATAAGACCTTTTGCAGCATTTAACATTAAAAGGAAAAGCAAGTACCTATCCTCTCCTATGATCTTGGGCAGCTGGTGATATATTAAATAATTAGGACTAGGAGGAATAATAACCCCGAGTATTCTGCTCATTTCCCACAATGTTGCCTCCCAATAGGTTCGTATATATGGGCAAGACCACCAAATATATATGAGGGTACCCTCTTCTCCACATCCTCTCCAGCATCTCCCACAAGTCTGTGGGTATATTTTTTTAAGTCTCTGGGGGGTTAAATAACATCTACTCAATAGTTTATAATGTGATTCCTGTATTCTAGCTGAGACTGATGCCTTCCTTGCCTTCTCAAATATCTTTAGCCACTCTTTATCGGTAATATCTTGTCTCAGGTCATCCTGCCAGGCCTGCGTATAAGTTGGGAGGGAGGTCTTGCTCCCCATGATCAAAAGTTTGTAAATTTGTGAGATCAAGTGTGTTGGGTTGTGTGACATGGTACAGAGCGTCTCGAAAGGCGCCCTGCATCTGGTCAAAGCGGCCTTATTCTTGTGTGTGCTAAAGTAATGCCTAACTTGCGCTTCTCTAAACCATGATGAGAAAAGAGTAACATCCCATTCAATCAGTTCTGGTCTAACTTTCAGTTTGTTCTGATGTAGGATATTAAGCATCGCTGCATCCATAAGGCTATAGACTTTATTTGGAAAATATGTCCCTGTTTCGACACCCACATCAGGATTTTCCCTTATCGGAGTGACAGGAGAGTCAGAGGTAGATAGGCTGGCGTCTTTGTTAATAAGTCTATCCCACCCTGAAAATACTTCATCATAAAGTGGGTATTGTTTAATTATGGTTGGTCTATTATTAGAAGATATCCACGCCAGTGTCCCCACATTACCCCTCTGTAAAATTGCGTTATCTGGCTGGAACCATGCCTTATGGGGCGAATTATGGCACCACTCCACTACTCTTTGGAGAGTTATTGCTCTTTGATAGATCCGCATGTCCGGAACTCCTATTCCCCCCATCTCCCTAGGCATGTAAATAGTTTGTTTCTTTATCCTAGGTTTACGGCCATTCCACACATATGGCTCCATGGTTGATTGGATTTGATGTAAATAGTGCGAGGCAGACACCAAAGGGATAGTCTGAAGGATGTTGAGAACCCTGGGCAGCACGTTCATTTTAACCACCCCCACTCGACCCAGCAATTAAATGGTTTTATTCTTCCAATTAGCTAGGTCCCTCAGCACCTCATCTCTGATACGCTTATAATTTATCTCTGTTATGTCTTTTAAATTCGATGTGATTGAGATACCCAGATATGGTATGGTGTGCTACTTTTATCGGGCAATTCTGACTAAGAGCCTCAAATTCCCTGTAAGGGACAGAGATATTCAAAATCTCAGATTTGGAGGGGTTGAGCAAGAAATTCGACACACTGCCGAACTGTATGAATTCGTCCAGGGCTACTTTTAGAGATTGGCTAGGATCAGTGATTGTCAAGAGCACGTTGTCCGCGTACATCGCAAGCTTGTGCTCCGAACCTCCGATAGTCAGCCCTTTGATATGTGGATGTGCGCGAACCCTACTGGCCAGTACTTCTATCGTAAGGGCAAACAAGAGGGGGGAAAGGGGACAACCCTGTCGTGTCCCGTTTTTTATTGAGAAGGTGTTAGACAGAGTTCCGTTCACCCGAACTTTCGCGTTCGGTGCAGAGTATAATGACATAGGACATAGTTCTATTAATGAATTTGGGCCCGAAACCGAATTTATCTAATGTTTGTTGCATGAATGACCAATCAATTCGGTCGAAAGCTTTTTCGGCGTCGGTTGATACCAACGCCAATGGGATCTTATTATTATGGGCATACGAAATTAACTGTAGGACTCTTAGGGTATTATCCCTAGCTTCACGGCCAGGAATGAATCCTACCTGATCTGTCGAAATTAGCTGTGGAAGAAATTTGTTAAGATGATTGGCGATGACCCTGGCCAAAATCTTAACGTCCGAATTTAGCAGGGATATAGGACGATAATTTTCCGGTCTGTCCTCTGCTTTCCCTGATTTGGGGATCACGGTGATATGCGCTTCCAACATGGTACTAGGCAGGCAGGGGGCCTCTGTCAATGCATTGAATATTTTCAGCATTTCTGGGGCCAGAATATCGACAAACAATTTATAATATTTTGCTCCATAGCCATCAGGCCCTGGACTTTTACCTGCAGTAAGGTCCTTTATGGCCTGCTTAATTTCAGTTATCATGAATGGGGACTCAAGAGCTTCAGAGTCCTGAGCAGTTAGTCTAGGCAAGTCTACGTCCAGAAGATACTGTTTTATCCTCTGCACTTTTTCAGATGAAGGGGGAACCCCCCCCAACATCATCAGCACTTGGGTGGATATTATAGAGAGCCTCGAAGTATGTACTAAAAATGTCTGCTATTGATTTCCCATCTTCCTTAAGAACACCCTCACGACTCACCATTTGATGAATATAATGTTTTGTACGTTTACGCGGTATTGCTCTGGCCATCAGCTTTCCCGCCTTATCCCCTTGCTCAAAAAAACGCTGATTCAAAAGTAAAGCTTTCTTTTGGTAGTCTACCTGAAGGAACTCAAGCAAAGCTGATCTTACGCAAACCAGATCCTCCCGAAGTGTCTCATCTGTGGGGTGCAACTTGTGCTCCCGCTCGGTAACTTCCACTCTAGACAACAGAGCTATGTATTGGGTTTTTCTTTGTTTCACCAACTTAGCTTTTTGCTTTATCAAGAGTCCTCTAATTGTACATTTATGGGCTTCCCATATCACTGTGTCCTGAGACTCGGTATTTGCATGGATACAGAAGTATTCTACTAAAGCCCTCTCGACCTCTGACTTAAAGATCTTATCATCCAATAATGTGTCGTCTAGCTTCCAAATGTAAGGAGTGACCAGTGTGTTAGGCCATAGAATGGAACAACTGACTGGTGCGTGGTCAGACCAGGTGATAGTGTATATGTTACTACTTGTAGTTATGGTAAGACCTGCTGAATCTGTAACTAAGTAATCTATTCTAGAATACTTTCTGTGTGGATGGGAATAGAATGCAAAATTTTGTGTGGTAGGATGGTGTGTGCGCCAAATATCATGTAGTGCTAGTTCCCTCAAAGAGGAGACCACACGTTTAAGATTCCTATGGGGGACACTGGAGAGTCCATTCGAGGTGTCTAATGCTGGATTTAATGATGCGTTTAAATCACCTCCCAGGAACAAAATACCATACTGCACTTCCAGTACTTTATGTGTTATTTTCTGAAGGAAGAGGTGTTGGGCCTGATTGGGGCAATATATATTGGCCAATGTGATGGGTCTGCCAAATAAGGAGCCCGTAAGGATTATATATCTACCCTCAGGATCTTAATATGTCTGGTGGAGCTGAAAAGTTGTTCTTGTGCTAATAAGGATACCCACTCCGTTTTGTTTCTTGGGACCTGACGCAAAATAGGCTTTGGGATAATGGTGACTAAACCATTTAGGCTCATGAGCAGCAGCAAAATGAGTTTCCTGCAGAAAGACTATGTCCCCCCCCATCCTATGCAAATCTCTTAACACTATTGAGCGCTTACCTGGGCTATTAAAACCTTTAACATTCACAGAGATTAATTCTGTGGGCTGGAGTCTTATTTTAGACTGTGAACCTGCCATCTTTTCCTGGGGAGAAAAAAAAAGGGGGGGAGAGAGAGGGTGATGGAGAGGGAGCGAGATCAGTGGGGAGGGGGATAAGAAGAAGAGCAAGAGGAGGAAAGAAGGGGGATAAAGGAGGGAAACACTAGAAGGGAAAGGTTAGAAGAGGAAGACAAAGAGAGAGAAGAATCGAGAAAGAGAATCGCCTTAAATTACAAGACGATGGAGAAAAATAGTGCAGTACCAGTGTAACAATTCAAACAACAATATTCTAACTTTGATCATATGAGGCACAGTTTAGACTACAATGTAGTATCAAGTGCAATCTAAATAATAATTAAACTTACCAATCAGGGAAAGTGTTCCCTGTGTTCTCACTAGACCTATAAAATTTTAAACATTATAAATTAAACAAATACATTCTTCAGGTTGATCGTTATTCAGTTCTCTTATACTCTTTATTCCTGTCTAAAACATTATAATAAACCAGTATAAAGTAGAAAAGTGACCCTACAATTTTTGTAATGCTCTACTATCTCAGCATATTATTCTGACATAACTATATAGTTTTACATGTGGGGGGCTATAATCTAGGGCTTATCTTAGATTTGTACACTCTGTGATAATCCATGAAGAACCGTACATCAAACTACAACCATTTAAATACAGAGTGCCTCTTATTCTAGAGTTTGTCTATAACATCCCCCTGACCCACTTTTAAGTGAGTTCTCCTTGATATTTTGCTCTACTATCCCCAAAAGCAAAACATTAAACATATAACAACTTGTAACTTGAGTCTGTGACTTAGTTATGCTTGGACCTGGTAAGTGTCCAGCCCTTTAAGGTACAGTCACTTGTCAATGTTTTAATATACCCCCTTCAAATCATATTAGGGAGATTAGAAAATCAAACCTCACTCAGAGTCCAGAAAGGTCCCCCTCACCAGGAGACCCTGAATCAGCTAGGGAGTTGTTGGATCTCATCAGGTTCCTCATCAGCTTGGCCCTCCCGGGCTCCCGCTCTTCTCGGAGGTGGTCGTATATGAAGTCCCAGAGCTTGATTAAAAGAAGGCAAATCCTCCATGCTTCTGAAAACATGTGTTGTGTTGTTCCTTGTGACAATTAGGCTTGTAGGAAAGCCCCATCTATAGGGAATCTTTTTGTCCTTCAGCGTGGTAGTGATGAATCGGAGGTCCTGCCTTTTCTGCAGGGTAGCTGGACATAGATCAGAGTAGACCTGTATTTCAGATCCTCTAATTCTATAAGCTGTTTAGCTCTGGCCATCCGTAGAATGTCCTCCTTGTCCTTAAAGTACAATAATTTTAATATTATGTCTCTGGGAGGGGCTCTATTTGGCAGCTTGGGACGTAGAGCCCTATGTGCCCTTTCTGTTGAAATATCAGGGCCTGCCTCTGTGTTCTTAAGGTATTTGACAAATTCCTGTATGTAAGCCTGGATAGTTGGAGGTTCCACTATTTCCGGGACTCCCCTCAGCCTCAAATTGTTTCTGCGGCTTCAGTTTTCCAAATCCTCGATTCGGTCCATTAACGTGTGTACTGTGCTCTCCTGAGCCTGTATAAAACTGGCCTGAAGCTGGAGGTCTGAGTTGAGTGCTTCATGTTTTTCTTCAATTTGAATGACTCTATGGTCAACTGCAGCTATTTCTTTCTTCAGCTCACCAAACATGGACTTAAAGTCTTTCATAGCCTCCTTTATGTCTTCCTTAGAGGAGAGATGACTGATGTCTTCTTTTGTCACAAAATTTTGTTGCCTAGTAACAGGCTCAGAGCAATGAACCTGCACCGTGGCAGCTACAGCATGCAGCTCAGGCCTGGCAGCTGGAGTCACCGGGTCTGCAGCAATTAAGTATTTCTCCATCATAGAGGATTGGTTGCTTTTTGCAGGCTTGGAGTTTCTTTTACTTGTCATCACTGTGATCCAGAATGCAGCTCCTGCTGCTGTTATCAGTTAGCTGTTTCTGTATACTGGTATAAAGGCTGCAAAATACCTGATCAAATGATATATTTTACACTCCCAGGGCAAGGGCAGTCCCAGACTCCCAACCAAGAGTCTTGTAAATAAATCGGAGGACCTCTGTTATAGTAAGAGTATATGGGGAACGTAGTGCAGTTTAAAATCAGAGCCCCCCTTCAATCACAAGATCTCACACTCCAACCAAGCAAACAGTTTCTTGCAATCACTCACTTATCACTGAATTAGCTCTATTTGCAGTGGCAGTCGGGATGTTTCTTTAGGATTTAATTCAGGCTCTAAGCCCAGTGCGGCCTATATTTGTGTAAATTGCGTGTGGAATTTGTTAGGACACCAGCCCCTGCAATACTTAGAGAATTGCTCCTTTTGTCAGCTTAGTGGTCAAAGAACTGGTGTAAAAGTCCCCAGCCGGCCTGCCTGTGGAGTTATGGGCCCAATCTGCCGCCCAATGATTGTGCAATTCCTCCGGAGTTCCCTCTAATGCCAAGATGCACTCCACCAACCAGTGTTACAGGGGCCCTCTCCTTCAACGAAGGGTTGCCAATGGCACTACTGTTGTATAAGGGACCTGTTACTTTAAGTATCTAGCTGGCTGGTATAGCCTTAATAATTGCCAAATATTCTAGCTAAGTGTGGGTGCTGTGTGTAAATCCTTGATTACTGGTGCTAGAAGAAAAAAGAATACACAGAAATAGCACTCCCAGGTCACTGTAGAATAGTGAGATGATATTACTTATGATCAGGTGATCCAATGATGGTATAAAGGGAGACAAACACTAAAAATATAACTTTTATTGGGGTTAAAATTTAAAATAGGAAAGAATACAATTTAAAATTACTCTCAAGCTCCGACTGTAGTTAAATTAGGTCAATATAGCAATAGCAATAATATATATGCAGAGATGCCCCCTGGAGATATAATAAGGATGATTGGCTAAGAATATGTAGCCTGCTTCATCAACTGACTCAGAAAATTTATCTGATTCCTCAATAAAGGGTCAGTGCAGGTCTGTAACGTCTTATGCCTCAGGAGGGTAGTAGTAAATGCAAGACCACTTGGGACTTGAACCGAATGCCACTAAGTATATCAAGTATATAATGTCCACTTTTATAGGTAAGAAGATAACCCAGATGACTGTACAAATGTGATTAGATTGGTTTTGACAATAATATCCCCTTGTATTAGGTAATGGGTTGCCCAAATATCAATGCATACAGCAATATGTGGTATTGTAACCAATAAGTCAATGTGTCCTTCTAGATTTGATAATAATCTTGTATACCACAGTATGTGCTTGAAGTAAGCGTTACTGACTTCTGCAATAGCAGTTGAGAAGCTTATTGTTTGTATATCCGTATACTTTTTTTATTTTATTTAGTGCACCAACCATTATGATGGTTGATAATATATAGAATGAATTAGCATAGATTAAGTTGCTTGAGGTTACCAAGTAAATACTTCCTAAAAGTCAGGGCTACTGATTAATATTGCCTGTGTGACGACCTACTGAGTGTAGTTATAAAATTACTAGTATGTCCACTCCATTTTGTCCCTTTACTGTGTATTTCGTTTCACAACAGTGAGGGTTCTTAATATAGTTGTTTGATTTGTGTTAGACATTAATGGAGTGCATATTGAGTGCTTGCTAAATAATAATCTTATATACCACAGTATGTGCTTGCAGTACGGATTACTGACTTCTGCAATAGTGGTTGCAAGAATTATTTATATATCAGTGTGCTATTATTTAATGCACCAACCGTTGTAATGACTGGTAGTATGCAGGATGAGAAAGTATAGAATGGGTTGCCTAAAGGTTACAAAGTAAATAAATACTTGGAGTCAGGGCTGCTGACTAGTGTTACTTATATGACAACCTAGTTAGTGTAGTTATGTAATTATTGGTATATCCACACCAATATTAATTCTCACCACAATATTGAGGAATATTTATCTTTTCGTTTGCTAGATATTAAGTCTCACGACAGTGAAGGTTCTTTATATGGCACCTAATGTTTGAACATAGAAGGAGTACATATTGAATACTTTGATAATGTACTAGATCATCACTCTAAAATGTATTAGTCCCATCTTATAAAACCATATCTTGACTTTAGTATGCTATTTGTAAAATCTTCCTTTATAAGAAGTAGTTTTTAACATACAGTACTGCTCGCCACAGTAATAGTAATAATATATCAGCGTGAATAGCTAAAGTTTTTCAAGCCTGTTTTCATCATAGTTTTAGTAGAACTGAGTGAAAATACTGTTTACAAATATCGCTGTATGCGAAAATATAAGTGAACAAATTAATAACACCACCATTGATGTTAAACACTATAGATTCAAGAGGTCAATCTAATAAACTGCAGTGTAACTTACTGAACATTAGAACGGCTGTTGTAACTAATTTCAGGGACACTTTAAACACGGCTTTTAACGGTTAGTTGCTATTTTGCGTTTTTTTCAGTCACTGTATATACCAATGGTCAGTAATTTTGACCCATTGGAGTAACAGAAATTGTATAATAAACCTTCGTAACAGTATCCGTGTTTTTATGCTAGTTTTTATGTTTATGAGATTTATACTGTGTCAAGTCAACTTTGATACTGTTACAGTGTTTGCGTTATTGCCCTCCGAGATATGTATACGATACTTACACTAGTATTTACTTGAAGTTTGGGGTTAAAGAGGGAGTGTCCATAGACCATACTAGCATGTCAAGAAATCACCAGTCTTACGGCAGTTATAAATAGTCATGAATCCCATTATTTTACGATGTTAAACCCACAAACTAATTGTGTAGAACCTATGCCGTTAAAGTTCCGGTGGTTATGTTTGCTACTTTTCTACTCAGTCATATAGCATTAGAAACCATTGCTGTCATTTACACGTTTGAAAAACAAATTGTGTGTGCGATGCTTATACTTGTGTTTGTTAGCATATTGGGGTTAAAGCATAATAACAACGGATTATAATTACATATTGGGAAGCCAACAGAGTTTGGCACCTGCAAGTTATCCCCTAATACAAGGGGATATTATTGTCAAAACCAATCTAATCACATTTGTACAGTCATCTGGGTTATCTTCTTACCTATAAAAGTGGACATTATATACTTGATATACTTAGTGGCATTCGGTTCAAGTCCCAAGTGGTCTTGCATTTACTACTACCCTCCTGAGGCATAAGACGTTACAGACCTGCACTGACCCTTTATTGAGGAATCAGATACATTTTCTGAGTCAGTTGATGAAGCAGGCTACATATTCTTAGCCAATCATCCTTATTATATCTCCAGGGGGCATCTCTGCATATATATTATTGCTATTGCTATATTGACCTAATTTAACTACAGTCGGAGCTTGAGAGTAATTTTAAATTGTATTCTTTCCTATTTTAAATTTTAACCCCAATAAAAGTTATATTTTTAGTGTTTGTCTCCCTTTATACCATCATTGGATCACCTGATCATAAGTAATATCATCTCACTATTCTCCAGTGACCTGGGAGTGCTATTTCTGTGTATTCTTTTTTCTTCTAGCACCCCTCTCCTTCAACCCCTCCCGCTATAGGTACTCACACAATCCGGGGTAATCTGATAGGTTTAGCCCTCGGGGGGCTTCGTCACTGCTCACCAACTGTCTCACCTCCGTGTGTTTCTGGCTGGAGTTCTTCACTGGCCGCCGCTATGTCCCCGCCAACCGCGAGACCACCGCTCTATCAGTGATCCGGTGAGGCGGTCCAGCACAGATCGGTGGGAGCAACAGAGGTGCAAGAGGAAAAGAGAAACCCCCACCACTACGTGGTGGACCTCCAAATACTGCTGCTCACTCCTCAGGGTATAATCAGCAGGCCGCAACCACGCACGCAGTGAGCCAGTCACTAGTTCTCCTTTTCTGCTGCGGCAAAATAGTCTCACTGTTAAGGGGGCCCGCCCCAGACACCAGCTAGTGCAAATTGTAGGGTAAAAAGTGAAGTAGAATGTATTTGTTTTATAGTGAGAACATCAAGGACTACGGAGTTTTCTCAGCAAGCAGCCATTTCCATTCGTGGCTCGGCTCCGCCCCCGCAAATACACATTTTAGTTGTCGCAAGTAACTTACGACAGTATTTTATCCACAAAAAGTGTCAAAAAAGAGTAGTTTTATGCAAATTAAGCTAACACTTGTAAAAATGAACCGCGATTTCATATAAAAATGCGACACGTAATTACGCTATTCAAAATTCATATATAAACCCATATATAAAGAGATGAAGGTAATACAATTATGATTTCCCATTGTTCTCTCCTCCAAGTATTGTTGATTGTTTTGAGAAGAAATTTAAAGTAAATAAGCAAGTATATGTCCACAATGTGATAAAGTACCTACAAGCTCAATCCATTTGATTATGTTGTGGCTTCAAACTATTTCAAATACAGAAATAAACCTTAAAAAACCAATATCATAGCATACTGTCCCTTTAACCTTGAGATGCTGCTTAACTGTATGTGTTTGTTAAGGCTTCCAGGGAGTTACATTGCTTTTTTAGTCAGTGCAAGGATTCCTGTGCTTGCAATTTGTGGCGAGATAAGAATGGAGTAGATTTTCTGAATTCTGCGCGCGTAAGTCCTTACGCTGTATATTGGATACCAAATTGCGCGTCTGTTCTATGTTAGTCTATGGTTAAAAAAAATACGGCCGAAGGGTGAAATATACGCGCGTAACTTGTATGCTACGCTGTATATGTAATACCAAAATCGCGTAAAATCTGGCGTCTGCAGACTATATAATACTGATCAACATATGATTATTTTTGTGTTGCTATGTAATTACAAAGGTGTCTATGCATATGGTTGTCTAAAATGTTTGTTTATATATTTTTTCATGTCTGATCTTAAATAAGAAGGAACAATATTATTGGAGTGTTGTTTCTAGAACATTTTTCCAGCCTATTATTAGTTTTTAGTATGAAATTACAGACATTTTTAGCTAGATTTTGAATTTCCACATTGGAGAAGCAGATATATTAATATAGATAAAATAGAAATGTTATTTTATGATTCAGCATATTTTTAAAAACCTGACAAAAGTATGGCCTGAAGACTAGCTGCCTTACAAATCTGTCCCACGGAAGCCTCATTATGAAAAAGCCCAGGAAGTAGCTAATGATCTAGTAGAATGAGCAGTAATACGTTCAGGTTGTGTCTAATTATGAAGGCTGTTTTGGTGGCAGGTAAATTCTTTAAGCCAAGCCAACAAAAGAATAGCATTGACCTTCTTCTGATCCTTCCATGACCCAGAAAAATTTGCAAATGTGCAGAGGAAAGACAAAAGGATTTTGTCATCTCTAGATAGACTTTTAATTTCCTTACAGCATTGAAATTCTGACGTCTC